>NC_041382.1:72865444-72934163 GCF_002162155.2 Triticum dicoccoides | reverse complement strand
GTTGCTGTGGGTTTGGCCCGGATGTTGCTCCCAGGTGTTCCTATGGGCTGACCTAACACAACTGGGTGGAGAGGTCCACTGGTCAAAGCCCGTCCGTGGAAAGTCGAAGGGCTAGATCTCGTGGTCAACCGCCCCGATGTTAGGCGGGACGAGGGCCGTGGGGGGGTAGCAATGCCACCGAAGCATCGCACCAGGCCCTCATACATGCGGGGTGGTATGGTGGCATGTCTGAAGAGGCGGCACGCGTCTCCTGGGTGTGGCCCCCCTCACGGACGGCGCCGCGGCCGGCACCTGGAGGGGGTGGGGAACGGCCGTGTCGGGTGTACATGGATGTAGACTGCAAATAAAAAACACCGGCATCCATCATGGAAAACGGACGATTACTCTGAAACCTTCAGTGCCCGGAAACCGGATCGGTGCCCGGGCACTGAAAGTTTTAGAGTAATTGTCTGTTTTCCTAACGAAAGTCTAATGAATATGGGAGCTTTCTTCGTATGGATTAGCCAAGTATTTATACTAGTAAAATTTCTCATCCTTTGACAATGTGGTACTATTTTTCAGTTTTCAGATGGTATCTATACTGCTGCAAAAAAAAGATGCTATCAATGCCGACGGCATTGGCGTCTGCATAGTTTACCACGTGGCATCTTAAACTATGTCGACGGCTATGCCGTTGGCATAGATTACATTATCCACTCACGGGCAGGGCTGGCCACTCATTCCTCATCTCGCCCGCACCACGCCCCACCCGTCTTGACCCACGCCGTCCGCCGCCCGCCGCCGCTTCCCTTCCCTCGCCCCTCCCCGCCTCCATCCCGACCTTATCCGCCCCCTTTTCGCGTCGCCGCCGCCACACCGTCGCCACCTCGACTCCGCGCCGCCGCGGCCACCACCCTCTCCGCCCCCTCACCCCACCACCACCCCCGTCCCCCCGCCACCTCTCATCGGTGTCGTCCCCACGCGTCCCTGACCCCGCGCCCTCCCTGTCCTGCCCCGACCCCGTGCCTGCCGGAGCTCGGAGGCCCCCCTCCGCCGACGCCCTGTTGTGGCGGACCCAACCCCCGTCCACCCTTCCTCGGCGGCTGCCCCCCGGCCTCCCTGCTGCCCACTGCACCGGCGCCCAAGACGGCCCCGGTGATCTTTTTTTTTCATTTTTTGCCATTTTGTTACTGTTTATTTTGTGCATAGATGGATATGTGATGAATGGATATGTGCATGTATAGATTGATGGTCATGTTTGTGATAGATGGATGCATTGATGGATATTGGTCAAGTTTGTGAATTTGGACACTTAATTTAAAATATGGATTGATGGATATTGGTCAAGTTTTTGAATATGTGCATGTATAGATTGATGGATATTGGTCAAGTTTTGCATTTTGTAGACACTTAGTTTAAAATATGGATGAATTGATGGATATTAGTAAGTTTTGTGTTTGGTCAAGTTAGTGTTAGATGGAAGCAATTCGAGGCACTTGGTTTCTAAAATACTTAATGAAGCTTTTTTTTCCAATTTGACATGTTGTTTCATGTTGATTCATAATGTTGTGCCAATGGTTAATGTGAGGCGATGACCTAATTTTTTTCACTCGGTGTAATTAAAAGGATTTGTGGTGTTCCATCTTCGTGGAGTGATCGTCGACATTGGAGGTGTTGGTCCACGATCATCCCTCTCCTTTGATCGACTACATCGTTTACATCGGAGGGTGAGCAACAATTCCATGACCTCGTCCGCTTTTTTTCCATATTAGTAGATTAAATTTTCACATCAAGTCGCGTAACCTAGGCGTCTCCCGTCCGAAAGGGTTGCATCAATAAATATGCATTCAATTGCACATTTATCACTGTAGCTCTTCCGAATTGTCCAGCGTTTTCCACGGACAGCTCGAGGATGTGTAGATTGGGTACGTTGTCCATGCTCTACCCCATTCCGAGACAGGATTTCAGTGGCGCCTCCTCGTTGTTCTCCGGATGCACATTCTCCCGACATTTTTCCGAGACGTGTATTTGGTGAACAGCGGGGAGGTGTTGCCGAAATTTTGTCTCGGGATGGGGTAGAGCATGGACAACGTACTCAATCTACACATTCTCAGGTGGGATTAGGACCCATCTTTACCTATTAGAGATGTAGGTGGATTAAATGTTGTTTCTCGTCAACCCTGTAAAAAATAAAATATTGATGTGAGTAATTTAAATGAATCCTTAATTTTTTTGTGTGGCTTCCAATAAAACAGAGATGGCAGATAATCAGTGGATGTATAGTGAGTTTTTCCGTCGGAATCAAGTAACAACAGAGTGGGTCGAGAAAACTTATTTGTTTTTGAAAGAAATATTCCGTAGTCCAATGAGGATTGTGCCAGAATGCCCATGTGCCAAATGTAAGAGACATATGCGCAGAGATAAGAGTGAGATGTCTAAGAACCTTCGCACACATGGATTTATGCCCAACTTTAATATGCCGATAAACTTTTCCCACTAGGACAGTGGTAGAGAGGAGGTGATATGACAACGCGTCACTGGTTATGAGGATGATGGGGTTAGAGACATGCTAGATGATGTCTTTCCTGCACAACCGACACCTCCGTCACATTCAGCGAATGAACCGGAGGAGCCGGAGGAAACCGCAAAGGCCTTCCTGGATATCTTGGCCTCGTCAAAGAAACCTCTTTATGAGGGTGCAAAGCTCTTTGTGCTGGATACCATCTCACAACTGATGGCAGTCAAGGCTGAGTATGGCTTTAGCCGAGGTTGCTTCGAAGCATTTCTGGGAATATGGGCTAACAGCCTGCCTGAGGGCCATGAACCGCCGAAAACCATGTACGCTACAAAGAAAATCATGAAGGCGCTCTCCATGGATTATGAGAAAATACATGTTTGTCCAAAGAATTGCCTTTTGTTTAGGCATGAGTATGCAAATGACAACTACTGTAGGAAGTGCGGTTCCTCTCGGTATATTGAGGTAATCGATGAGCAGGGTCAGAAGCAGCAGCTAAAAATCCCTGTGAAGATTCTTCGGTATCTTGATTTTATAAAAAGACTGTGGTGCCTTTTCATCACCGAGGAGTCTACCAAAATGTTGAAGTGGCACAAGGAAGGGAAAAGGTAAAATCCAAATAAAGTTGTACATCCATCAGAAGGTGAAGCATGAAAGTCATTCGATATAGAATACCCGGAGGAAGCAGCCGAGGCTGGGAATGTCGGAATTGCTATATCAGTTGATGGGTTCAATCCATATGGTATGTCGTCTAATCCATACAGCCGCTGGCCCGTATTTGTCATTCTGCTCAATCTCCCTCCCGGCGCCATAATGCAACGCAAGACAATGTTCCTATCGCTTATAATTTCGAGGCCTGAATATCCGGGGAAGAATTTGAGTGTGTTTATGCAGCCGTTGGTGGATGATTTGCACCATTCTTGGTACATCCCGAGGTTGACATACGACCGGCATCTGCAGAAAAATTTCTTGATGAAAGTTTGGCTACAATATTGCATGCATGACTTTCCCGGCTATGCCCTATTCTGTGGATGGTGTACAAGCGGGAAGATGCCTTGACTAGCCTGCATGCACGCCTTGATTTTCATTTGGCTGAAGAAGGGTGGCAAGTATGTTGCCTTTGACCTGCATCGACAATTCCTCCCTCCAGACCATCCTGATAGGGAAGAAAAGAAGAACTTCACAAAAGGCAAAGCTGTCCATGAAGTAAACAAGATTCCAACATTTTCTGGTGCGGATGTGCTTGCTCATCTGAAAGCTCTTAAGCCTATCGGCGAAGGGAAAGGCAAAGGCAAAGCCACAGGCAAAGACGAGGGCGAGGGCGAGGGCAAAGGAAAAGGGAAAGGGAAAAATGTTTCGAAGGATATGGTGAGACGCACAACTGGACTCACATTACCCCCTTCACACAGCTTCCCTATTTTAAGGACCTCAAACTTCCATACAACATCGACATGATGCACACCGAAAAGAATGTCGTGGAGTCCCGTTTTCACACGATCCTCAACATTCCTGATAAGACAAAGGATAATGTTAATGCTAGAGTCGATCAACAGAATATTTGTGATAGACCACGTCTACACATGCAGTCGAAAATCTTGGTTCAAGCCAGATGCTGACTTCGTACTTAAAAAAGATCATAAGATGGAGGCATTCAAGTGGTTGAAACACATCATGAAGTTCATTGATGGTTATGCGTCGAATATAAGTAAGGGCTCAATATTTCAACGGGAAAAGTGAACGGGATCAAGAGTCATGACTATCATGTATGGATTGAGCAGATTATGCCGGTGATGGTTCAGGATATGTTCCCGAGCGTGTCTAGCGTTTGCTTGCGGAGTTAAGCCATTTCTTCCGCATGCTTTGTGCTCAAGAAGTATGTCCTGAGATGATAAAAGAAATGCATAAGAAGGCGCATGAGTTGATGTGCAAGCTAGAGAAGATCTTCCCGCCAGGCTTATTTACTCCAATGACACGTCTCATTTTGCACCTCACAAACGAGGTATTGTTGGGGGGACCTGTGTAGAATCGTTGGCAGTACGGCCCTGAGAGACGGAACAAGCATATGAGACAGAAATGTGGAAACAAAGCTAAGATTGAAGCTTCCATAGCTGAGGTAGTTATCCTAGAGGAGGTGGCAGACCTCAGGACAGCATACTATCCGGACCATGTTCCCATGCTACATAATAAGGTGTCTCGATACAATACAGAAGAACCCAAGTATAAACCCAATCTGCCTCTATTCATCGGGCAAGGTGGCAAGGCTGGATGCTCGACACCTTATATCATGCCACGAGATGAGTGGGAGGATGTCATGTTCTATATCTTGGACAACAACAAGGAAGTTGTGGATGAGTGGATGAGGTAATACCATTGCATCATTCTTTTAGCCAATTTTTTATGTTCACTTTGCCTAGTTCTTATACCGCTTTTCTTATTGTAGTCGATTCGTTGATGAAGAGTGGACGGGAATGCTACCTCCTACTGAAGCGGAGGCACTTGCTCTTCTCCGAAAGGGTGCTGGTGGAAGGAAAAATTTTGTTGCGTGGTTCATGGAGAAAGTAATTTTCCGCACTTCCCTATTACCTATTTCACCCTACAATTCCAATTAAACTCATGCACCCTATAATTTCAATTAAACTTGTAGGGAAATGATCCAAACGAATCAATGGATGAAGAATTGAGATGGGTTTCCATGGGTTTTGACCCTGCCGTCATGACATGCGAAAAGTATGATGTGAATGGGTATTGCTTCCATACAGAGGAGCACCAGAATAGTCGGCCTGATCCCAAAACTATGAATACCGGAGTCTTCACCGAAGGAGATAATAAAGTAGATTACTACAGAAGGGTAGGAAAAATATACGAGCTTACATTCAAACATGGCCGCGAACCCCTAAGTCTCACTGTGTTCAAATGCCGATGGTTCGACCCCAAAAAGGGTCTGAGACATAAGCCTTCTATTGGTTTAGTTGAAGTTAAACCATCAACCGTCTATGCCGGAGCTGATCTCTTCATCGCCACGACCCAGGCCACACAAGTATATTATCTGCCTTACCCATGCCGGAAATAGTACCTAAAGGGTTGGGAAGTTGTGTTCAAGGTGTCGCCACATGGTAAGCTACCGGTCTCGAATGATGATGATTACTACAACATAAACCCCATGACATACGAGGGAGTGTTCTTTTAAGATGAACATGATGATGTGGTCCAAAACAAGGAGGATGATGACTTGGGTTATGTTGACCTGGACCCAAACGACGACGACGCACGGATTGATGGTGAGGCAGTTGTGAATCAAAGAGACATAATCATGCTTGAAAAGTTAAATGAAGACGCTGACGATGAGGAAGAGCCTCCACCTCCGTTAGACAACGAAGAAGATATGCATGATAGTGATGCTGAGACTGGTCGACAAATAGATTACAATAGTGATGATTCATATGGGTTCTAGAAAATGTAAGTTCTTTTAACGATGATTGAGGTAGATTACAATAGTATGCTTAATGTGCACTTCTGTTATTAATGTTCTTTTCTGTATGCTTAATGTGCTCTTCTGTTATTAATGTTCTTTTCCGTATGCTTGTTTATTTGATATCCTTACTAATTGTTTATTCTCTTGTTAATGCAGGTTTGCTAATCATGGGCAAGTCCAGCGGTGTTGGTTTCCTCAACAAATTCAAATCACTTACTCGAAGTGGACGAGCCCAAGGTCCCCCCCCACCCCCCGCGACTACGCGATGATGACACCTCACAGGGAGGTCGAGGGATCAGGGGAGGAGACCCTAGAGGAGGAAGGGGTGGGGGAGAGCCCCTAGAGGAGGAGGAGGTGGAGGGAGAGGCACTTGGGTCAGAAAACTCCGGGCCATGTACGAAATAGGAGGGTCTTCTTTGATGCCCTCCTATACTGAGGCACCTTCTGAGTCTGAGGAGGAGGAGTATGTTCCTGATGGCGAGGAGGAGGAGGGCGAGGAGGGTGGTGGAGGGGAGGTTGACCCCGAGTTGTGGGGTGACTTGCCGCCAGATGCTCCGAAGGGGTGGCTGCGTGGTACTATCGGAGTACCTACACCACCTTCTATCGAGGCACACAAGTGGCTCATTGAACCTGCGGGGACAGAGTAAGTGCCTCTCAATCATATTTTCAACACATGACAACATTTTCTTATTATACACATGCCAATCCTTTGATTCTTTTGCAGGAACTGGATCCTCATGGAAAGGGCCGTAAATCGAACGGCCTTATCACTGTCCTGTTGAAGGAGTTTTGGCCCGGCCTATTCTGCCCGCGGCCAGACAGGGACCCGGAGCTGCAGGTTTTGGCCATGAGATGGGCCCACTACGAGGCTTACAGTCGCGCAGAGTACGGGACGGCCGCTAAGGCCGTGATCACCAAATTTTGGGTAAGTTCTCTTCTGAATCACTTGTCTTCAGTTTCGTTCATAGTTTATCATTGAATCATGATACGTCTCCGTCGTATCTAATTTTCCAAACACTTTTGCCCTTGTTTTGGACTCTAAGTTGTATGATTTGAATGGAACTAACCCGGACTGACGCTGTTTTCAGCAGAATTACCATGGTGTTGTTTTATGTGCAGAAAACAAATATTCTCGGGATGACCTGAAACTCCACGGAACATCTTAGAAAAAAAATCCTCGCCAAAGATGAAGACCAGGGGTCCCACACCCTTCTCACGAGGGTGAGTGGCGCCCCCCTAGGGCGCGCCCCCTACCTCGTGGGCCCCCTGTTGCATCTCCAATTCCAACTCCACCTCCATATATTGAGTTTCGATGAGAAAAAAATCAGGGAGAAGAAATCATCGCGTTTTACGAAACGGAGCCGCCGCCAAGCCCTAAAATCTCTCGGGAGGGCTGATCTGGAGTCCGTTTGAGGCTCTAGAGAGGGGGATTCGTCGCCGTCGTCATCATCAACCATCCTCCATCACCAATTTCATGATGCTCACCGCCGTGCGTGAGTAATTGCATCGTAGGTTTGCTGGATGGTGGTGGGTTGGATGATATTTATCATGTAATCGAGTTATTTTTGTTAGGGTTTGATCCCTAGTATCCATTATGTTCTGATATTGATGTTTCTATGACTTTGCTATGCTTAATGCTTGTCACTAGGGCCCGAGTGCCATGATTTCAGATCTGAACCTATTATGTTTTCATGAATATATGTGAGTTCTTGATCCTATCTTGCAAGTCTATAGTCACCTACTATGTGTTATGATCCGGCAACCCCGAAGTGACAATAATCGGGACCACTCCCGGTGATGACCATAGTTTGAGGAGTTCATGTATTCACTATGTGCTAATGCTTTGTCCCAGTTCTCTATTAAAAGGAGACCTTAATATCCCTTAGTTTCCAATAGGACCCCGCTGCCACAGGAGGGTAGGACAAAAGATGTCATGCAAGTTCTTTTCCATAAGCACGTATGACTATATATGGAATACATGCCTACATTACATTGATGAATTGGAGCTAGTTCTGTGTCACCCTATGTTATGACTGTTACATGATGAACCGCATCCGGCATAATTATCCATCACTGATCCGGTGCCTACGAGTTTTCCATATACTGGTTCTCGCTTATTTACTTTCCCGCTGCTACTGTTACAATCACTACAAAATACCAAAAACATTACTATTGTTGTCTTTACTTTTGTTGCCGCTACCACTACTATCATATTACTTTGCTACTAAACACTTTGCTGCAGATAGTAAGTTTCCAGGTGTGGTTGAATTGACAACTCAGCTGCTAATACTTGAGAATATTCTTTGGCTCCCCTTGTATCAAATCAATAAATTTGGGTTGAATACTCTACCCTCGAAAGCTGTTGCAATCCCCTATACTTGTGGGTTATCAAGACTAATTGTTGGCGCCGTTGTCGGGGAGCATAGCTTTATTCTTTGAGTCACTTGGGATTTATATCTGCTGGACACTATGAAGAACTTGAGAGATCCAAAAACCAAGATCTATCCCTCAACTACGAGGGGAGGTAAGGAACTGCCATCTAGCTCTGCACTTGATTCACCTTCTGTTATGAGTAAGTTTGCGACACCTACATCTGCTTCTGCTATTCGTTCTGATATGTCGCATGTTATTGATGATGCCACTTCTGCTATGCAAGATACTTATGATGAAACTGCTTCTATGCATGATACTACTGTGCCCCTTAGTGAATTTCTTGATGAACAAATTTCTAGGGCTAGAGAAAAAGAAATTATTGAATTTGAATATGATGATGATAGTGATGATGAAAATATGCATGTTATTCCCGAGGGTTATCTTTTTGATATGGAATCTTCTGCTGTTATTTCTGCTTGCAAAGATAGATATGAGCTTAAGAGGTTATTAATTAAATAGAACAAAGAATCACTTAGAGATAGAAAGAGACCTGACCCTGCTTTTGCTACTTCACCTATATGTGTTCCTGATAACGATTATGAATTCTCTGTTGATCCTGATATAATTACTTTGGTTGAATCTGATCTGTTTTATGGCTACGAATCTGAAACTGTTGTGGCACATCTTACTAAGTTAAATGATATAGCTACCCTGTTCACTAATGATGAGAGATCGCGTTACTTCTATATACTCAAAATATTTCCGTTCTCATTAAAGGGTGATGCTAAGATATGGTTTAATTCTCTTGATCCTGGTTGTGTGCATAGTCCCCAGGATATGATTTATTACTTCTCTGCTAAATATTTCCCTGCTCATAAGAAACAAGCTGCTTTGAGGGAAATATACAACTTCGTGCAAATTAAAGAAGAGAGTCTCCCACAAGATTGGGGGAGGCTTCTCAAGTTACTTAATGCTTTGCCTGATCATCCTCTTAAGAAACCTGAAATACTTGATATCTTTTATAATGGACTAACTGATGCTTCCGGAGATTACCTGGATAGTTGTGCTGGTTCTCTTTTCAGGGAAAGAACACTGGATGAAGCTGAAATTCTATTGAATAATATGTTGACAAATGAAAATAATTGGGCACCTCTTGAGCCAGCTCCTGAGCCAACTCCTGCTCCAATTACTGAGTCTATTCCTAAACCAACTCCGAAGAAGAGAGGTGTTCTATTTCTCAGTTCTGAAGATATGCAAGAGGCAAAGAAATCTATGAAAGAAAAAGGTATTAAAGCTGAAGACATTAAGAATTTACCTCCTATTGAAGAAATACATGGTCTTAATATACCGCTTGTTGAAGAAACATATGATCTTAATTATTTATTTACTGAAGAACCTCCTGATTCCGATATCCTGACATAGGTAGTAAAGGTAAATTCTCTCTATAGATATGATAAAGCTGAAATTCCTCCTACTAAAATTTCTAGTCAGTGCTTGGATGAGTTTGGTAATTTTATGTTTAAGCAAGACGACTTCAATGCTTATTTTGGTAGACAATTAAAAGAAAATGCTTATATGATTAGACTCTTGGGTGATTATATGGCTGATATTAAAGGTGAACTTAAACTTGTTAGCAAACATGCTTCTATGGTTAGAACTCAAGTAGAACAAGTACTTAAAGCTCAAAAGGAAGTGCTTAATGAAATGAATAGTAAGAAAAATGATTATGCTGTTAGAGTGGCTACTAGAACTGGTAGAATGACTCAGGAACCTTTGTATCCTGAAGGCCACCCTAAGAGAATTGAGCAAGATTCTCAAAGAAATAATATTGATATTCCTAGTTCTTCTAAAAAGAAGAAAAAGAAAAACGATAGAAGTGTGCAAACTTCTAGTGGACCTATTGTTGAACCACCTGATAATCCAAATGATATTTCGATGTCTAATGCTGAAACACAATCTCGTAATGAACATGAACCTAGTAAAAATATTAATAATGATGTTCATGATGATGCTCAACCTAGTAATGATAATGATGTAGAAATTGAACCTGCTGTTGATCTTGATAACCCACAATCAAAGAATCAGCGTTATGATAAAAGAGACTTCGTTGCTAGGAAACATGGTAAAGAAAGGGAACCTTGGGTTCAGAAACCCATGCCTTTTCCTCCGAAACCATCCAAGAAAAAGGATGATGAGGATTTTGAGCGCTTTGCTGAAATGATTAGGCCTATCTTTTTGCATATGAGATTAACTGATGTACTCAAAACAAATCCTTATGCTAAATATATGAAGGATATCATTACTAATAAAAGAAAGATACCGGAAGCTGAGATTTCCACCATGCTTGCTAATTATACTTTTAAGGGTGGAATACCAAAGAAACTTGGAGACCCCGGAGTACCTACTATACCTTGCTCCATTAAAAGAAATTATATTAAAACTGCTTTATGTGATCTTGGAGCCGGTGTTAGTGTTATGCCTCTCTCTTTATATCGTAGACTTGACTTGAATAAGTTGACACCTACTGAAATATCTTTGCAAATGGCTGATAAATCAACTGCTATACCTGTCGGTATTTGTGAGGATGTGCCTGTTGTGGTTGCAAACATTACTATTTTAACGTACTTTGTTATACTTGATATTCCCGAGGATGATAGTATGTCTATTATTCTTGGAAGACCTTTTCTTAATACTGCAGGGGATGTTATTGATTGCAACAAAGGCAATGTCACTTTTCATGTTAATGGTAATGAGCATATGGTACACTTTCCGAGGAAACAACCTCAAGTTCATAGTATCAACTCTATTGGGAAAATTCCATCGATTATATTTGGAGGTTTTGAATTTCCTCTCCCTACTGTCAAGAAGAAATATGATATTCTTATTATAGGGGATGTGCATATCCCCGTTGAGGTAACTTAGTTTTATTCGAAATTTCTCCGGTTTCATGATTATCGGAATGAATTTGTTAACAATACTTGATCAACCTTGTTAGTGGATTCTTTTTGATGAGCATGAGATGGATGAAACTAGAAGCACAAACTTCTGTACCCCACTTTTACTTTCTGTTATTTATATTAAATAAAGTAAAAATAGTATTTTCTGTCTGTTTCCTGACTTATCCGTGCAATATAAAAATATCCCGAAAATAAAAGTCCTCAGAATGCCATGCCAATTTAATATGATTTTTCGGGAATATTTGAGAATTTACTGTGCAAAAATTACCGCGGGAGGAGCTGCCACCTGGCCACGAGGGTGGTGGGCGCGCCCCCTACCTTGTGGGCCCATGGTGGCCCTCCTCCACTTATTCCAGCACCCATCTTCTTCCTCTATCTCACACAAGCCTGAAAAACCAACTCAAGCACGAGTTCCAGCCACTTTTGCTGCGATTTTCGATCTCCTTGCTCAAAGCACCTCTCGCAAAACTGCTTGGGGAGATTGTTCCTTGGTATGTGACTCCTCCATTAGTCCAATTAGTTTTTGTTCTAGTGCTTTATTCTTTGCAAATTTGTGCTGCATAGGTGACCATGTTCTTGAGCTTGCATGTCAAATTTATATGGTTCCAAGTAGTTCTAATGCTTGATATAGGCTCTAGGTACTTGTAGGAGTAGTTTCTATCAGTTTTACTGAGTTTGGTTTACTTTTGTTTTGAAGTTACTAAAAATTTCAGAATTTTTCAGAAAATGATGAAGAGATTATTGAGAGGTTCATCGAGCCAAAGCTCAAAGGAAAAGGCACCGAATCCTAAGTATAATTTGCCGCGTACCGCGGAGATTCGGGCGTGTGAATGGCCTTCTGATGATTTTTTGAGAGCAGCCGGTATCTATGAAGATTTTCATGAATTGGCTCAAAATGCAGGCCTCGCAGCTTTCCTCCACGACCAATGCGATCAGTATCTCTTACTCACAAATACCTTTGTGCAAAACTTTCATTTTCATTCTAGGAACTCGCCACCTATGCTAGAGTTTCATTTATATGATGAGCATAAGGAGATGTCACTTTATGATTTCTGTCGGATTTGTTTAGTCCCTTTTGAGGGCAAGACAGAATAACCACATCATGATGATGTGGCTGGGTTTATTGATAATATCACTGTAGGAGAAACCAGGAAGGTTTCCGACGCACGAATCACTAGCATACATTTCCCTGTTTTGCGTTACTTTGCATTATTTGCTAGTCGTTGTTTAATTGGACGCGGAAATTCTGGAAACCTTAGTATCCCTGATTTAATTATTCTGCTCCAAGGTTTATACAGTGATAACATTTTTAGTTTGGGCGGTATTATTGCTAGACGGTTAAATATGAACCGAACTAAGGGCCCCATCTTTGGAGGCATCTATGCCACACGCCTTGCCGCACATTTTAACATACCTATTAGGCATGCTGAGAAGGAAGAAAAGATGCTGCACCGTGTTTATCTAGATCATAAAAGTATGGTGGCACATGATTTTATTGTTAAAAATAGGGCAGGGGAGCTTAAATATCAATTGTTCTATAATAAACATCATCCTGAGACTATTACCTTGCCTGCTCCTTGTTTGTTTGATTTGACTGCAGGCACGTACCTTGTTCCGTTGACGGCTATTCACGCCTACCGGAACCCTGCACCAGCCCCGGAACAGGAACCACAAGATGAGCCTCCATGACAATCTGTTTATTCTTGGGATCCAGAGATGACTGTCAGCCAGTGGTAGTCAGATTCTTCTTCTTCATCACAGTATGATCCCAACTATTCCTCCTCATCACAGTACGACCCCAACAACTATTATTATGGATATCCGCCAGGCCAGCCGTGGCCATAGACCAACTTAGGCCAAAAGCCTAAGCTTGGGGGAGTACGTATTGTGGCAAGTGTCCAATCCTTAATTGTGCTAAGGACAAGCCGGTTGTATTACTTATATGGATCAAGGCTTTCTCGAGGACACATGGGAATTTCATCTAGTTACTTTCATCAAGATTCATTGAGTTACTTTTCATTGTTGATAGTATGTTTGGTGGGTGAAACCTATGATAAGGTGTTGTTCTTAGTTGAACAAGCAACCTACTTATGATTATACCTCTATGGAAGCATCCGTTAATATAAGAATGTACTCCCTTCATTTTTATATACAAGGCCACAAACTCAAATTACAGGTACCAAAATAAAATTTTAATACACGTTTTGTGATACGTCTCTAATGTATCTATAATTTTTGATTGTTCCATGCTATTGTAGTATCAATATTCGATGTTTATTATGCAATTATATATCATTTTGAGGGACTAACCTATTAACCTAGTGCCCAGCGTCAGTTGCTGTTTTTTGCTTGTTTTTGGCTTTTCAGAAAATCAGTACCAAACGGAGTCCAAACGCTACGAAACTTGTCGACGATTTTTTTGGAGCAAAAGGGACCCTAGAAGCTTCAGGGGGGACCTGAAGAGTCACGAGGGAGCGACAAGACTGCCAGCCGCCCCCCTAGGCTTGTGGGCCCCTCGTGGCACCTCTTTACCTAATTCCGGCTATGTAAATTCCTAAATATTCACAATACATCATAGAGCCTCCCTAGATACTTTTTTCACCGCCGCAAGTTTCTGTTCTTCAGAGATCCCATCTGGAGACTTTTTCGGTACTCTTCCGGAGGGGGAATCAATCACGGAGGGCCTCTACATCAACCGTGTTGCCCTTTCGATGATGTGTGAGTACTTTACCACAGACCTGCGGGTCCTTAGCTAGTAGTTACATGGCTTCCTCTCTCTCTTTGATCTTCAATACAATGTTCTTGGAGATCTATTCGATGTAATCCTTTTTTGCGGTGTGTTTGTTGGGATCCGATGAATTGTGGGTTTATGATCAGATTATTCATGAGTATTATTTGAGTCTCTCTGAACTCTTTATGCATGATTGTTATACCTTTTTATTTCTCCCTGATCTATTGATTTGGTTTGGCCAATTAGATCGATTTATCTTTCAATAGGAGAGGTGCTTTGTGATGGGTTCAATCTTGCGATGATCTGTATCCCAGTGACAGAAAGGGACAAGACACGTATTTGTATTGTTGCCATTAAGGATAAAACGATGGGGTTTATTCATATTGGTTGAGTTTACTTTGTCTACATCATGTCATCTTGCTTAAGCCACTACTCCGTCCTTTATGAACTTAACACTAGATGCATGCTGGATAGCGGTCGATGTTTGGAGTAATAGTAGTAGATGCAGGCAGAAGTCGGTCTACTTGTCTCGGACATGATGCCTATATACATGATCATTGCCCAACAGTAATTTGTTTACCCACCTTATGCTATGTTCAGGATAGAGGCCTCTAGTGAAAACTATGGCCCCGGGTCTATCTTTATCATATATTAAAATCCAAAAATACCTTGCTATAATCTATTTCCCGTTATTTTATTTTGTGTTTTTGTTTACCTATCTATCACTACGATATTTGATCCTTGCAATTAACCGCCAAGGGATTGACAACCCCTTGTTTGTGTTGGTTGCAAGTATTTGTTATTTTGTGTGTAGCTGTTGTTCACGAGGTCTCGCGTGGTTCTCCTACTGGATTGATAGCCTTGGTTCTTAACTAAGGGAAATACTTATCTCTATTGTACTGCATCATCCTCTCCTCTTCGAGGAAATTCCAATGCATCTCACAAGTACCACTTTTGCAACTCAGCATTTATTTTCCTTTATTGGGATCATTAATACACCATATGCATGCAAGAAAACCGAGTGGAGGAAGTAGTTGAGTGCCATTATGACTGCATGCATGCATGTATTAAACAAGTTGCTAGTAGGAGAAAACTCATTAATTTTTGCCTCCTTGCATAGATGTAAAATGTATATTCCATAATGGCCTTGTATAAATAAATGGAGGGAGTAATTAAGATAACAATCTAACCATAGCAATAAATTCAAGGGTTTCATAACCCCTCATGCAATAGTTCATAAACTTAGGGTATGATAATATCTGTGACTCCAGCCACCCAACGATAAACAAACTAATCACATGATGCTCTTCTCTAGGCCCTTAAAGGTGAAGCATTATGCAATCGACGTTCACACAACACCACTAGAGAAATGTGCTACCTCTTAAGCACTATGTTGGTTTTCCCTTGAAGAGGAAAGGGTGATTCAGTAAAGTAGCATAAGTATTTCCCTCAGTTTTTGAGAACAAAGGTATCAATCCAGTAGGAGACCAGCGCGAGTCACCACGTACCTACACACATAAATAAGAACCTCGCAACCAACGTGATAAAGGGGTTGTCAATCCCTTCACGGCCACTTGCAAGAGTGAGATCTGATAGGGATGATAATGATAATATAAATATTTTTGGTATTTTTATGATATAGATTGAAAGTAAAGATTGGAAAATAAAGTAGATGGGAAACTTGTATGATGGACAATAGACCCGGGGGCCATAGGTTTCACTAGTGGCTTCTCTCAAGATAGCATAAGTATTACTGTGGGTGAACAAATTACTGTCGAGCAATTGATAGAAAAGTGAATAATTGTGAGAATATCTAGGTATGATCATGTATATAGCATCACGTCCGAGACAAGTAGACCGAAACGATTCTGCATCTACTACTATTACTCCACACATCGACCGCTATCCAGCATGCATATAGAGTATTAAGTTCATAAGAACAGAGTAACGCCTTAAGCAAGATGACATGATGTAGAGGGATAAACTCATGCAATATGATATAAACCCCATCTTGTTATCCCCGATGGCAGCAATACAATACATGGCGTTTCCCTTTCAGTCACTGGGATCGAGCACCGCAAGATTGAACCCAAAGCTAAGCACTTCTCCCATTGCAAGAAAGATCAATCTAGTAGGCCAAACCAAACTAATAATTCGAAGAGACTTGCAAAGATAAACCAATCATACATAAAATAATTCAGAGAATATTCAAATATTGTTCATAGATAGACTTGATCATAAACCCACAATTCATCGGATCTCGACAAACACACCGCAAAAGAAGATTACATCAAATAGATCTCCAAGAGAATTGAGGAGAACTTTGTATTGAGATCCAAAGAGAGAGAAGAAGCCATCTAGCTACTAGCTATGGACCCGAAGGTCTGAGGTAAACTACTCACACATCATCGGTGGGGCCATGGAGTTGATGTAGAGGCCCTTTGTGATCAATGCCCCCTCCGGCGGAGCTCCGAAAAAGGCCCCAAGATGGGATCTCTTGGGAACAGAAGGTTGCAGCGGTGGAAATAGGGTTTCGTGGTGCTCCTGGATGTTTGCGGGGTATGTGAACATATATAGGAGGAAGAAGTAGGTCGGTTGAGCCACGAGGGGGGAGGACGCGCCCCCTGCCTCGTGGCTGCCTTGTTCGTTTCTTGACGTCCACTCCAATTCTTCTAGATCACGTTTGTTCCAAAAATCACGTTCCCGAAGGTTTCATTCCGTTTGGACTCCGTTTGATATTCCTTTTCTACGAAACACTGAAATAGGCAAAAAAATAGCAATTTGGGCTGGGCCTCCGGTTAATAGGTTAGTCCCAAAAATAATATAAAAGTGTAAAATAAAGCCCATTAACATCCAAAACAGATAATATAATAGCATGGAACAATCAAAAATTATAGATACGTTGGAGACGTATCAAGCATCCCCAAGCTTAATTCCTGCTCATCCTCGAATAGGTAAATGATAAAAACAGAATTTTTGATGTGGAATGCTTTCTAGAATATTCTTCAATGTATTTTTCTCTATTGTGGCATGAATGTTCAGATCCGAAAGATTCAAGATAAAAGTTTATTGTTGACATAAAAATAGTAATACTCCAAGTATGTTAATCAAGCAATTATGTCTTATCAAACAAAATACCATAGCCAAAGAAAACTTATCCCTACAAAGTCATATAGTTTGGCCATGCTTCATTTTTGTCACACAAAATGCTCTCATCATGCACAACCCCGATGACAAGCCAAGCAATTGTTTCATACTTAGCCTTTTCAAACTCTTTCAACTTTCATGCAATATATGAGCGCGAGCCATGGACATAGCACTATGGGTGGAATAGAATATGATGATTGAGGTTGTGTGAGAAGACAAAAAGGGAGAAAGTCTCACATTGACGCTGCTAATCAATGGGCTATGGAGATACCCACCAATAGATGTCAATGCAAGGAGTAGGGATTGCCATGCAACGGATGCACTAGAGCTATAAATATGTGAAAGCTCATCAAAGAAACTAAGTGGTTGTGCGTCCAACTCGCTTGCTCACGAAGACCTAGGGCATTTTAGGAAGCCCATCATTGGAATATACAAGCCAAGTTCTATAATGAAAAATTACCACTAGTATATGAAAGTGACAAAATAAGAGACTCTCTATCATGAAGATCATGGTGCTACTTTGAAGCACAAGTGTGGAAGAGGGATAGTAACATTGTCCCTTCTCTCTTTTTCTCTCATTTAATTATTTTTATTTGGGCCTTCTTTTTCTTTCTTTTGGCCTCTTTTCTGTTTTTTCATTTTTCGTCCGGAGTCCCATCCTGACTTCTGGGGGAATCATAGTCTCCATCATCCTTTCCTCACATGGGACAATGATCTAGTGATGATCATCACACTTTTATTTTCTTACAACTCGATACTTAGAACAAAATATGACTCTATGTGAATGCCTCCGGCGGTGTACCGGGATTGCGAGGAATCAAGAGTGACATGTATGAAAAAATTATGAACGGTGGCTTTGCCACAAATACGATGTCAACTACATGATCATGCAAAGCAATATGACAATGATGATGGGTGTCATAATAAATGGAACGGTGGAAAGTTGCATGGCAATATATCTCGGAATGGATATGGAAATGCCATAATAGGTAGGTATGGTGGATGTTTTGAGGAAGATATAAGGAGACTTATGTGTGATAGAGCGTATCATATCACGGGGTTTGGATGCACCGGCGAAGTTTGCACCAACTCTCAAGGTGAGAAAGGGCAATGCACGGTACCAAAGAGGCTAGCAATGATGGAAGGCTGAGAGTGCGTATAATCCATGGACTCAACATTAGTCATAAAGAACTCACATACTTATTGAAAATTCTACAAGTCATCAAAACCAAGCACTACGCGCATGCTCCTAGGGGGGTAGATTCGTAGAAAAGACCATCGCTCGTCCCCGACCGCCACTCATAAGGAAAGCAATCAAAGAACACCCCATGCTTCAAATTTGTCACATAACGTTTACCATACGTGCATGCTACGGGACTTGCCAAATTCAACACAAGTATTCATCAATTTCACAATTACTCAACTAGCACACCTCTAATATTACCACCTTTATATCTCAAAACCATCTATCAAGCATCCAACTTCTCTTAGCATTTAAAATTTATAGCCAAAGTGAATTACCATGCTGTTCTAAGGGAATCTCAAAATGATATAAGTGAAGCATGAGAGATCAATTATTTCTATAAAATAGAACCACCGACGTGCTCTAAAAGATCTAAGCAAAGCACTAGAGCAAAACCTATATAGCTCAAAAGATATAAGTGAAGCACATAGAGTATTCTAATAAATTCCAATTCATGTGAGTCTCTCCCAAAAGGTGTTTACAGCTAGGATGATTGTGGTAAACTAAAAAGCAAAGGGTCAAATCATACAAGACCCTCCAAGCAAAACACATATCATGTGGCGAATAAAAATATAGCTCCAAGTAAAGTTACCTATGGACGAAGACAAAAGAGGGGATGCCTTCCGGGGCATCCCCAAGCTTAGGCTTTTTGGTGTCCTTGGATTTTACCTTGGGGTGCCTTGGGAATCCCCAAGCTTAGGCTCTTGCCACTCCTTGTTCCATAATCCATCAAATCCTTACCCAAAACTTGAAAACTTCACAACACAAAACTTAAAAGAAAATCTCTGTGAGCTCCGTTAGTAAAAGAAAACAAACCACCACTTCAAGGTACTGTAATGAACTCATTCTTTATTTATATTGGTGGTAAACCTACTGTATTCCAACTTTTCTATGGTTCATAAACTGTATTACTAGCCATAAATTCATCAAAATAAGCAAACAACACACGAAAAACAGAATCTATCAAAAACAGAACAGTCTGTAGTAATCTGTAGGTTTGGAATACTTATAGAACCCCAAAAATTCTAAAATAAATTGCTGGACGTGAGGAATTTATCTATTAATCATATGCAAAAATAATTAACTAAATAGCACTCCCCAATAAAAAATGGCAGCAATTCTCGTGAGCACTAAAGTTTCGGTTTTTTACAGCAAGACCAAAAAGACCTTCCCCAAGTCTTCCCAACGGTTCTACTTGGCACAAACACTAATTAAACACAAAAACACAACCAAAACAAAGGCTAGATAAATTATTTATTACTAAACAGGAGCAAAAATCAAGGAATAAAAATAAAAATGGGTTGCCTCCCAACAAGCGCTATCGTTTAACGCCCCTAGCTAGGAGTAAAAGCGAAGATAGATCTAAGTATTATCATCTTTGGTGTTTATCTTTTTAATGGACTTATGCTCGAATCTGGAAGGTTCCTTACTTCCCCTTCATATTCGGAGATTTATAGATCTAGAGCATCCAACCGCTTATTGCAAAGTGCAATCAATGTATTCATGTGGTGAAGGTTCCCTCCAACATTTTTAAGAGGTTCAATAGACTTTTGCAATTCGCATAATTTCTCTAAGATTTGGGTTCCCTCAGGAGATGGTCCCTTTTGTGGGGGAAGTATTCCTACTATCCCTTATATAATTTCATAAGCAACACTAGGATCAATATCAATAAAATTCCCTTTGGCGGCAAAATCAAGGAGTTGCCTATGGGGAATGGTGAGCCCAATATAAAAATTACGAAGTAAAATCTTAGAGTCTCCCTCTATAGTGCAATCATGATAAGATTTTATCATCCTATACCAAGCATCTTTTAAGTTTTCTCCTTGTCTTTGTTTGAAGTGGAGAAGCTCAAAATTGGGAGTCAGAGGAATAGATAAAGGACTAGCCATAACGACAAAGCAAGCGGAAAAGAGGCGATCGGAAAAGAGGGCGAATAAAACGGCAAGGGTGAAGTGGGGGAGAGGAAAACGAGAGAAAAATGGCAAATAATGTAATAAGAAGGATAAGAGTTGTGATGGGTACTTGGTATGTCTTGACTTGGCGTAGATCTCCCCGGCAACGGGGCCAGAAATCCTCTTGCTACCTCTTGAGCACTGCGTTGGTTTTCCCTTGAAGAGGAAAGGGTGATGCAGTAAAGCAGTGTAAGTATTTCCCTCATTTTTTGAGAACCAAGGTATCAAACAGGAGGAGACCACGCGCGAGTCACCTCATACCTACACACACAAATAAGAACCTCACAACCAACATGATAAAGGGGTTGTCAATCTCTTCATGGCCACTTGCAAGAGTGAGATCTGATAGAGATGATAATGATAATATAAATATTTTTGGTATTTTTATGATATAGATTGAAAGTAAAGATTGCAAAATAAAGTAGATGGGAAACTTGTATGATGGAGAATAGACCCGGGGGCCATAGGTTTCACTAGTGGCTTGTCTCAAGATAGCATAAGTATTACGGTGGGTGAACAAATTACTGTCGAGCAATTGATAGAAAAGAGAATAATTATGAGAATATCTAGGTATGATCATGTATATAGGCATCACGTATGAGACAAGTAGACCGAAACGATTCTGCATCTACTACTATTACTCCACACATCCACCGCTATCCAGCATGCATCTAGAGTATTAAGTTCATAAGAACAGAGTAACGCCTTAAGCAAGATGACATAGTGTAGAGGGATAAACTCATGCAATATGATATAAACCCCATCTTGTTATCCCCGATGGCAACAATACAATACGTGTCTTTTCCCTTTCTGTCACTGGGATCGAGCACCGCAAGATTGAACCCAAAGCTAAGCACTTCTCCCATTGCAAGAAAGATCAATCTAGTAGGCCAAACCAAACTAATAATTCGAAGAGACTTGCAAAGATAAACCAATCATACATAAAAGAATTCAGAGAAGATTCAAATATTGTCTATAGATAGACTTGATCATAAACCCACAATTCATCGGATCTCGACAAACACAGTGCAAAAGAAGATTACATCAAATAGATCTTCAAGAGAATCAAGGAGAACTTTGTATTGAGATCCAAAGAGAGAGAAGAAGCCATCTAGCTACTAGCTATGGACCCGATGGTCTAAGGTAAACTACTCACACATCATCGGAGGGGCCATGGAGTTGATGTAGAGGCCCTCCGTGATCAATGCCCCCTTCAGCGAAGCTCCGGAAAAGGCCCCAATATGGGATCCCTTGGGTACAGAAGGTTGCGGTGGTGGAAATAGGGTTTCGTGGTGCTCCTGGATGTTTGCGGGGTATGTGAACATATATACGAGGAAGAAGTAGGTCGGTTGAGCCATGAGGGGGAGGGCGCGCCCAGGGGGGTAGGCGCGCCTGTTGGAAATATGCCCTAGAGGCAATAATAAAATGGTTATTATTATATTTCTTTGTTCATGATAATTGTCTATTGTTCATGCTATAATTGTGTTATCTGGAAATCGTAATACATGCGTGAACACATAGACCACAACACGTCCCTAGTGAGCCTCTAGTTGACTAGCTCGTTGATCAAAAGATAGTCATGGTTTCCTGAGTATGGACATTGGATGTCATTGATAACGGGATCACATCATTAGGAGAATGATGTGATGGACAAGACCCAATCCTAAGCTTAGCTCAAAGATCGTGTAGTTCGTTTGCTGTAGCTTTTCTGAATGTCAAGTATCATTTCCTTAGACCATGAGATTGTGCAACTCCCGGATACCGTAGGAGTGCCTTGGGTGTGCCAAACATCACAACGTAACTGGGTGACTATAAAGGTACATTACAGGTATCTCCGAAAGTGTCTGTTGGGTTGGCACGAATCGAGACTGGGATTTGTCACCCCGTATGACGGAGAGGTATCTCTGGGCCCACTCGGTAATGCATCATCATAATGAGCTCAATGTGATCAAGTGGTTGATCACGGGATCATGCATTACGGTACGAGTAAAGTGACTTGCTGGTAACGAGACTGAACAAGGTATTGGGATACCACGATCGAGTCTCGGGCAAGTAACGTACCGATTGACAAAGGGAATTGTATACGGATTGATTGAATCCTCGACATCGTGGTTCATTCGATGAGATCATCGTGGAGCATGTGGGAGCCAACATGGGTATCCAGATCCCGCTATTGGTTATTAACTGGAGAGGCTTCTCGGTCATGTCTACATGTCTCCCGAACCCGTAGGGTCTACACACTTAAGGTTCGGTGACGCTAGGGTTGTAGAGATATTAGCACATGGTAACCCGAAACTTGTTCGGAGTCCCGGATGAGATCCCGAACATCACGAGGAGTTCCGGAATGGTCCGGAGGTAAAGATTTGTATATAGGAAGTCCAGTTTCGGCCATCAGGAAGGTTTCAGGGGTCACCGGTATTGTACCGAGACCACCGGAAGGGTCCCGGGGGCCCACCGGATGGGGCCACCTATCCCGAAGGGCCCCATGGGCTGAAGTGGGAGGGGAACCAGCCCCTAGTGGGCTGGTGCGCCCCCCCCCCCCTTGGACCTCCCCCTGCGCCTAGGGTTAGAAACCCTAGGGGTGGGGGTGCCACCCTTGCCTTGGGGGGCAAGGCACCCCCCTTGGCCGCCGCCCCCCCTAGGAGATTGGATCTCCTAGGGCCGGCGCCCCCCTAGGCACCCTATATATAGTGGGGGGGAGGGAGGGCTGCGCACCCAAGCCCTGGTCTCTCCCTCTCCCTCCCGTGACACTCCTCCATCTCCCTTGCGCTTGGCGAAGCCCTGCTGAGATCACCGTTGCTTCCACCACCACGCCGTCGTGCTGCTGGATCTTCATCAACCTCTCCTTCCCCCTTGCTGGATCAAGTTGGAGGAGACGTCTTCCCAACCATACGTGCGTTGAACACGGAGGTGTTGTCCGTTCGGCACTTGGTCATCGGTGATTTGAATCATGTCGAGTACGACTCCATCAACCCCATTCTCTTGAACGCTTCCGCTCGTGATCTACAAGGGTATGTAGATGCAATCCTCTCTCCCTCGTTGCTAGATGACTTCATAGATGGATCTTGGTGATGCGTAGAAAATTTTAAAATTCTGCTACATTCCCCAACAGTGGCATCATGAGCTAGGTCTATGCATAGTTACTATGCACGAGTAGAACACAAAGTAGTTGTGGGCGTCGATATTGTCAATTATCTTGCCATTACTAGTCTTATCTTGATTCGGCGGCATCGTGGGATGAAGCGGCCTGGACCGACCTTACACGTACGCTTACGTGAGACCGGTTCCACCGACTGACATGCACTAGTTGCATAAGGTGGCTGGCGGGTGTCTGTCTCTCCCACTTTAGTCGGATCGGATTCGATGAACAGGGTCCTTATGAAGGGTAAATAGAAATTGGCAATTCACGTTGTGGTTTTGGCGTAGGTAAGAAACGTTCTTGCTAGATTCCTATAGCAGCCACGTAAAAACTTGCAACAACAATTAGAGGACGTCTAACTTGTTTTTGCAGCAAGTGCTTTGTGATGTGATATGGCCAAAGGATGTGATGAATGTTATATGTGATGTATGAGATGATCATGTTCTTGTAATAGGAATCACGACTTGCATGTCGATGAGTATGACAACCCGCAGGAGCCATAGGAGTTGTCTTTATTTATTTATGACCTGCGTGTCAACATAAACGTCATGTATTTACTTTACTTTATTGCTAAAGCGTTAGCCATAGTAGTAGAAGTAATAGATGACGTGAAAACTTCAAGAAGACACGATGATGGACATCATGATGATGGAGATCATGGTGTCATGCCGGTGACAACGATGATCATGGAGCCCCAAAGATGGAGATCAAAGGAGCAAATGATATTGGCCATATCATGTCACTATTTGATTGCATGTGATGTTTATCATGTTTTACATCTTATTTGCTTAGAACGACGGTAGCTTAAATAAGATGATCCCTCGTAAAATTTCAAGAAAGTGTTCCCCCTAACTGTGCACCGTTGCGAAGGTTCGTTGTTTCGAAGCACCACGTGATGATCGGGTGTGATAGATTCTAACGTTCGAATACAACGGGTGTAAGCCAGATTTACACACGCAATACACTTAGGTTGACTTGACGAGCCTAGCATGTACAGACATGGCCTCGGAACACAAAAGACCGAAAGGTCGAGCATGAGTCGTATAGAAGATACGATCAACATGAAGATGTTCACCGATGTTAACTAGTCCGTCTCACGTGATGATCGGACACGGCCTAGTTAACTCGGATCATGTTATACTTAGATGACTGGAGGGATGTCTATCTGAGTGGGAGTTCATTGAATAATTTGATTAGATGAACTTAATTATCATGAACTTAGTCTAAAATCTTTACAATATGTCTTGTAGATCAAATGGCCAACGTTGTCCTCAACTTCAATGCGTTCCTAGAGAAAACCAAGCTGAAAGACGATGGCAGCAACTATACGGACTGGGCCCAGAACCTGAGGATCATCCTCATAGCTGCCAAGAAAGATTATGTCCTAGAAGCACCGCTAGGTGAAGCACCCGTCCCACTGAACCAAGACGTTATGAACGCTTGGCAGACACGTGCTGATGATTACTCCCTCGTTCAGTGCGGCATGCTTTACAGCTTAGAAACGGGGCTCCAAAAGTGTTTTGAGCGACACGAAGCATATGAGATGTTCGAAGAGCTGAAAATGGTTTTCCAAGCTCATGCCCAGGTCGAGAGATATGAAGTCTCCGACAAGTTCTTCAGCTGTAAGATGGATGAAAATAGTTATGTTAGTGAGCACATACTCAGAATGTCTGGGTTGCATAACCGCTTGACTCAGCTGGGAGTTAATCTCCCGGATGACGCGGTCATTGACAGAATCCTTCAGTCGCTTCCACCGAGCTATAAGAGCTTTGTGATGAACTTCAATATGTAGGGGATGGAAAAGACCATTCCTGAGGTATATTCAATGCTGAAATCAGCAGAGGTAGAAGTCAAAAAGGAACATCAAGTGTTGATGGTGAATAAAACCACTAAGTTCAAGAAAGGCAAGGGTAAGAAGAACTTCAAGAAGGACGGCAAGGGAGTTGCCGCACCCGGTAAGCAAGCTGCCGGGAAGAAGCCAAAGAATGGACCCAAGCCCGAGACTAAGTGCTTTTATTGCAAGGGAAGTGGTCACTTGAAGCGGAACTGCCCCAAATACTTAGCGGACAAGAAGGCCGGCATCATGAAAGGTATATGTGATATACATGTAATTGATGTGTACCTTACCAGTACTCGTAGTAGCTCCTGGGTATTTTATACCGATGCGGTTGCTCACATTTGTAACTCAAAGCAGGAGCTACTGAATAAGCAGAGACTGGCGAAGGACGAGGTGACGATGCGCGTCGGGAATGGTTCCAAGGTCCATGTGATCATCGTCGGCATGCTACCTCTACATTTACCTATGGGATTAGTTTTAAACCTCAATAATTGTTATTTAGTGCCAGCTTTGAGCATGAACATTGTATCAGGATCTCGTTTAATACGAGATGGCTACTCATTTAAATCCGAGAATAATGATTGTTCTATTTATATGAGAGATATGTTTTATGGTCATGCTCCGATGGTGAATGGTTTATTCTTAATGAATCTCGAGCGTAATGCTACACATATTCATAGTGTGAGTACCAAAAGATGTAAGGTTGATAATGATAGTCCCACATACTTGTGGCACTGCCGCCTTGGTCACATAGGTGTCAAACGCATGAAGAAGCTCCATGCAGATGGACTTTTAGAGTCTCTTGATTACGAATCATTTGACACGTGCGAACCATGCCTCATGGGTAAAATGACCAAGACTCCGTTCTCAGGAACAATGGAGCAAGCAACCAACTTATTGGAAATCATACATGCGGATGCGTGCGGTCCAATGAGTGTTGAGGCTTGCGGTGGCTATCGTTATGTTCTCACCCTCACTGATGACTTGAGTAGATATGGGTATGTCTACTTAATGAAACACAAGTCTGAGACCTTTGAAAAGTTCAAGGAATTTCAGAGTGAGGTTGAGAATCAACGTGACAGGAAAATCAAGTTCTTGCGATCAGATCGTGGGGGAGAATACTTGAGTCACGAATTTGGCACACACTTAAGAAAATGTGGAATAATTTCACAACTCACGCCGCCTGGAACACCTCAGCGTAATGGTGTGTCCGAACGTCGTAATCACACTCTATTAGATATGGTGCGATCTATGATGTCTCTTACCGATTTACCGCTATCATTTTAGGGCTATGCTTTAGAGACTGCCGCATTCACTTTAAATAGGGCCCTGTCAAAATCCGTTGAGACGACACCGTATGAATTATGGTTTGGGAAGAAACCTAAGTTGTCATTTCTAAAAGTTTGGGGATGCGATGCTTATGTCAAGAAACTTCAACCTGAAAAGCTCGAACCCAAGTCGGAAAAATGCGTCTTCATAGGATACCCTAAAGAAACTGTTGGGTATACCTTCTACCTCAGATCCGAAGGCAAGATCTTTGTTGCCAAGAATGGGTCCTTTCTAGAGAAAGAGTTTCTCTCGAAAGAAATAAGTGGGAGGAAAGTAGAACTTGATGAAGAATTACCTCTTGAACCGGTAAGTGGCGCGGCTCAAGAAAATGTTCCTGAGGTGCCTGCACCGACTAGAGAGGAAGTTAATGATGATGATCATGAAGCTTCAGATCAAGTTACTACTGAACTTCATAGGTCCATGAGGACACGTTCCGCACCAGAGTGGTACGGCAACCCTGTCTTGGAAATCATGTTGTTAGACAACGGTGAACCTTCGAACTATGAAGAAGCAATGGCGGGCCCGGATTCCGACAAATGGCTGGAAGCCATGAAATCCGAGATAGGATCCATGTATGAAAACGAAGTGTGGACTTTGACTGACTTGCCCGATGATCGGCGAGCCATAGAAAATAAATGGATCTTTAAGAAGAAGACAGACGCGGATGGTAATGTGACCATCTATAAAGCTCGGCTTGTCGCTAAGGGTTATCGACAAGTTCAAGGGGTTGACTACGATGAGACTTTCTCACCCGTAGCGAAGCTGAAGTCCGTCCGAATCATGTTAGCAATTGCCGCATTCTATGATTATGAGATATGGCAAATGGACGTCAAAACGGCATTCCTTAATGGTTTCCTTAAGGAAGAATTGTATATGATGCAGCCGGAAGGTTTTGTCGATCCTAAGAATGCTGACAAGGAGTGCAAGCTCCAACGCTCGATTTATGGGTTGGTGCAAGCATCTCGGAGTTGGAACATTCATTTTGATGAGATGATCAAAGCGTTTGGATTTATGCATACTTATGGAGAAGCCTGCATTTACAAGAAAGTGAGTGGGAGCTCTGTAGCATTTCTCATACTGTATGTGGATGACATACTGTTGATGGGAAATGATATAGAATTCTTGGAGAGCATAAAGGCCTACTTGAACAAGTGTTTTTCAATGAAGGACCTTGGAGAAGCTGCTTATATATTAGGCATCAAGATCTATAGAGATAGATCGAGATGCCTCATTGGTCTTTCACAGAGTACGTACCTTGACAAGATATTGAAGAAGTTCAAAATGGATCAGTCAAAGAAGGGGTTCTTGCCTGTATTGCAAGGTACGAGATTGAGCACGGCTCAATGCCCGACCACGGCAGAAGATAGAGAAGAGATGAGTGTCGTCCCCTATGCCTTGGCCATAGGGTCTATCATGTATGCTATGTTGTGTACCAGACCTGATGTAAACCTTGCCGTAAGTTTGGTAGGAAGGTACCAAAGTAATCCCGGCATGGAACACTGGACAGCGGTCAAGAATATCCTGAAGTACCTGAAAAGGACTAAGGACATGTTTCTCGTTTATGGAGGTGACGAAGAGCTTGTCGTAAAGGGTTACGTTGATGCTAGCTTCGACACAGATCTGGATGACTCTAAGTCACTAACCGGATACGTGTATATTTTGAATGGCGGGGCAGTAAGCTGGTGTAGTTGCAAGCAAAGCGTTGTGGCGGGATCTACATGTGAAGCGGAGTACATGGCAGCCTTGGAGGCAGCACAAGAAGTAGTATGGGTGAAGGAGTTCATTACCGACCTAGGAGTCATACCCAATGCGTCAGGCCCGATGACTCTCTTCTGTGACAACACTGGAGCTATTTCCCTTGCCAAGGAGCCCAGGTTTCACAGGAAGACCAGGCATATCAAGCGTCGCTTCAACTCCATTTGTGAAAGTGTTCAAAATGGAGACATAGAGATTTGTAAAGTACATACGGACCTGAATGTAGCAGATCCGTTGACTAAACCTCTCCCTAGAGCAAAACATGATAAACACCAGAACTGCATGGGTGTTCGATTCATCACAATGTAACTAGAATATTGACTCTAGTGCAAGTGGGAGACTGTTGGAAATATGCCCTAGAGGCAATAATAAAATGGTTATTATTATATTTCTTTGTTCATGATAATTGTCTATTGTTCATGCTATAATTGTGTTATCCGGAAATCGTAATACATGTGTGAACACATAGACCACAACACGTCCCTAGTGAGCCTCTAGTTGACTAGCTCGTTGATCAAAAGATAGTCATGGTTTCCTGACTATGGACATTGGATGTCATTGATAACGGGATCACATCATTAGGAGAATGATGTGATGGACAAGACCCAATCCTAAGCTTAGCTCAAAGATCGTGTAGTTTGTTTGCTGTAGCTTTTCTGAATGTCAAGTATCATTTCCTTAGACCATGAGATTGTGCAATTCCCGGATACCGTAGGAGTGCCTTGGGTGTGCCAAACGTCACAACATAACTGTGTGACTATAAAGGTACATTACAGGTATCTCCGAAACTGTCTATTGGGTTGGCATGAATCGAGACTGGGATTTGTCACTCCGTATGATGGAGAGGTATCTCTGGGCCCACTCGGTAATGCATCATCATAATGAGCTCAATGTGATCAAGTGGTTGATCACGGGATCATGCATTACGGTACGAGTAAAGTGACTTGCCGGTAACGAGACTGAATAAGGTATTGGGATACCGACGATCGAGTCTCGGGCAAGTAACATACCGATTGACAAAGGGAATTGTATACGGATTGATTGAATCCTCGACAGCGTGGTTCATCTGATGAGATCATCGTGGAGCATGTGGGAGCCAACATGGGTATCCAGATCCCGCTGTTGGTTATTGACCGGAGAGGCTTCTCGGTCATGTCTGCATGTCTCCCGAACCCGTAGGGTCTACACACTTAAGGTTCGGTGATGCTAGGGTTGTAGAGACATTAGCACATGGTAACCCGAAAGTTGTTCGGAGTCCTGGATGAGATCCCGGACGTCACGAGGAGTTCCGGAATGGTCCGGAGGTAAAGATTTGTATATAGGAAGTCCAGTTTCGGCCATCGGGAAGGTTTCGGGGGTCACCGGTATTGTACCGGGACCACCGGAAGGGTCCCGGGGGCCCACCGGGTGGGACCACCTATCCCGAAGGGACCCATGGGCTGAAGTGGGAGGGGAACCAGCCCCTAGTGGGCTGGTGCGCCCCCCCTTGGGCCTCCCCCTGCGCCTAGGGTTAGAAACCCTAGGGGTGGGGGCGCCACCCTTGCCTTGGGGGCAAGGCACCCCCCTTGGCCGCCCCCCCCCCCTAGGAGATTGGATCTCCTAGGCCCCCCCTAGGCACCCTATATATAGTGGGGGGAGGGAGGGCTGCGCACCCAAGCCCTGGTCTCTCCCTCTCCCTCCCGTGACACTCCTCCATCTCCCTTGCGCTTGGTGAAGCCCTGCTGAGATCATCGTTGCTTCCACCACCACGCCGTCGTGCTGCTGGATCTTCATCAACCTCTCCTTCCCCCTTGTTGTATCAAGTTGGAGGAGACGTCTTCCCAACCGTACGTGCGTTGAACGCGGAGGTGTTGTCCGTTCGGCACTTGGTCATCGGTGATTTGAATCACGTCGAGTACGACTCCATCAACCCCGTTCTCTTGAATGCTTCCGCTCGTGATCTACAAGGGTATGTAGATGCACTCCTCTCTCCCTCGTTGCTAGATGACTTCATAGATGGATCTTGGTGATGCGTAGAAAATTTTAAAATTCTGCTACGTTCCCCAACAGCGCCCCCTGCCTCGTGGCCGCCTCGTTCGTTTCTTGACGTCCACTCCAAGTCTTCTGGATCATGTTTGTTCCAAAAATCATGTTCCCGAAGGTTTCATTCCGTTTGGACTCCATTTGATATTCCTTTTCTACGAAACACTAAAATAGGCAAAAAAACAGCAATTTGGGCTGGGCCTTCGGTTAATAGGTTAGTCCCAAAAATAATATAAAAGTGTAAAATAAATCCCATTAACATCCAAAACAGATAATATAATAGCATGGAACAATAAAAAATTATAGATACGTTGGAGACGTATCAAAATGCATCATAACACAATATCAAAACATTGAACTAGATTCAACTTCACAAGATTAATAGTAACAAGATTTATCTCATGTCCTCAAGAACATAACGAACTATTCACAACAAATCATATTCATCATGATTAGTGGAGATGAATATATGACTAACAATATGAACATATGAATCTTTCATCGATAGAACTTCTAAGCATCAATTATAAGTAGCAATCAACACTAGAAACCACTCTCATATGGCGATGTGTGAAGAAAGTTCATAGAATAGAGAGATGAGGTGAAGGGGGTTGATGGAGATGACGGTGTTGATAAAGATGATGATCGCAATGGTGATCAAAGTGTTGGTGATGGTTATGGCTTCGAATCCCCCCTCCCGAGGGATGGATCTCTGGCAGAATCAACTTGTCGAAGGGCAAAAGTGCTCCGCCTCGTAGCGGCGACTAAAAAATCCTAGAAAAAATTCATGTATGTTTTAGGTCAGATGTGATTTTATGGCAAAAGGGCGTCGGAAGGTGGTGGCCAGGGGCCATGGCCTGCGGTTCCATATCTTCAGGAAAAAATCAGTAAAAGTTTCATCGCTTTTGGAGCTCCCAAAAAAATACATTTTATTTTGTTGTATTTTTTACTCTGATTTCCAATTTTCCAGTAATTTCCTGAAATTTTTCCTCTCCGTGTATTATATGCAAATTAGTGGGAAAGAGGCATTAGAATTCAGCAATAATGTGCAAAATATCATTAATAAAGAGTAAATTGTAACAAGAAATAGTGATGCAGAATGGCTGTATCATTCCCCTAATTCATTTACATGCATTAAAGGTGCTTCTCCCGATGCTTACCTAGTCCATTGTTAATGGGCAGGGATATTCATGGTTTAGAAAAAATACAGTTATGTTCCTATTTGATTTAATCATCTTATCAACAAATTTAACACAAGCAGTCAATGTATAAGCTTATAAATATGTTGTTATTTTACATCTATACTTATTGTAGTATTTTTCTCACCTTCAGAACATTCAAAATAATAAATTTACAATGATATACCTATATTTGTAAATGTCAAGCTAGAGAACTATTTTACGAGTCATTTTAATTTTTTGTTAGCCGGATGTCCTTTGTGTGGTGCATTGTCACATGTTATCGTTGAACATCTTGATATATGTTCTCCCGTGCTAATATGTAAATGAAAATCCTAATAAATATGTTAGAGTAGGATTGCTAGCTTAGCTGAAGCTGTTGTAATATTCTAGAGTGTGTAATGTGCCTAAAGCATAGATAAGTAATTTTTCCTTGGTCCATTCTTCTCGTTGTTGTTAGCCATTACCCTTTTTTGACTTTTTCCATGGTCAAATATTTTGCTTATGCTTTAATGTAGATGTGGTTACATTTATGGACTGGAGAACTAAGAAGTTTGGAGATATCAGGAGGATGATAATGAAGATCTGCAAGGCGTACAAAATTGAAATATTTGAGTTCGTCTTGCGAGGTCCTTCAAGCCTGGAGTGTGGGCTATCGTGTCAGCTTACTGATCGTCTTCATAAAGAAGATGTAATGGCCAAACAACAATCAAGGGTCAATTGGCTCAGAGCCAAAACCAAATTTGTTGTTTGAGAGTAGTAGATGACACTTTGTTTACAAGGAAACAAGAAGTGCATGGTAAGGTGGAGACCTTTTATACTAGCCTATAGTTAGCCTAGGATCATACTGATTCTAGAAATCTTGAATCATGTGCCCAGGAAGGCGTCGAACCAAATGAATGAGTGTCTAGTGAGGCCATTTGAGCATAGAAGGTTGTTGGGGCCCTATTCTCCATGGGGTCATCGAAGTTGCCTGATGCTCACATTTTTAATCTTGGATTTTGTCATAGGCATTGGGAGCCAAGCAGGGAACATGTTACTGTTGTTCTTGGTTTCTTGAATTGTAGGCATATGCCAGAAGTTGTTAATAAGATGGTGATTGTGATGATTATGAATTAAAATAGAAAATCATAATATTGCCCAACATAGACTAATCTCCTTACTTAACGTTATATACAAGATTTATTCTAAGGTGTCGACTAATAGTTTGAGAGAGCCTTAGATGAGATAACTGCGGAAGAACAAAGGTTTTTTGTGTCCGGCGTTGATCTTTGATAACATCTTGATGGTGTGTGAATGCATCCACTCTATGAGAAGAAAAAGGGCGAACAAGGGTGGTATGTGCTAAAGACACGATGAAAGGCTACGACCGAGTGGAGTGGAGTTACTTGTAACAAAATGTGCAGTAGCTAGACTTCGATGAAGCATGGATTCCATTGGTCATGAGATGTGTACCCAAAGTGTGTTTCATGGTTAAAGTCAATGGGGAGCTACTACCGGCATTTTATCCCTCAAGGGGAGTTCGGTCGGGGGTATTTCACCCCACTTGCTCTTGATACGTGAAGAAGATTATCATTTGCAGTAAAGAACTATGATGGAGGCTGGATTGATAGAGGTATTTGTGTCAGCTATAGAGCTCCTTGGATCTTCCATTTTCTATTTGTTGAAGAGTAGCTGGTTTTCATGAAATTGATTGTTGGAGTGTGTCGCAAGTAAATGAAATCCTTGAGGACTATTTCATGAGGTAGGGCCAGAGTGCCCATAAATCGGAGAGTTTAATCTACTTTAGCCCAAATTGTGGTGCCTCTTCTTGGAGAGGGGCTAAAAAGATACTACAAATAAGTAGGGCTAGAGTGCCAATAAATTGAAGAGTTCAATCTACTTCATGCAAGTGGCAGGTTGTCCTTTGTGTGGTCATGAGGATGAGTTGTTGTACCACTTCTTGCGGGTACGCGACCTTGAGTGTCTTTTCTGGCAGGCGGACAAGGACCATCTCAACTTAAGTCATGGAGGCTTCACCCAGTAATTTGGGCGACATGGTTTTTTGATGCAAACATTATAGCAAAGATAGATGTGATAGTGTGTACCATGGTCATGTGGGAAACTTGGCATAGTCAGGGTAATCACACTCATGGAGAGATCTAATACCAGCCTTGTAAATCAATGGTTTTTGTTTAGGGAGGATAAATCAGATGAACAACAAATTGTTGTAAGATGAGTGCCACATGATGAGGGGTGGATCAAATTCAATACAGATGGAGCTCTATAGGATGCCAATCATCGAGGAGGAAGAGGGAGGGGGTGCCGTAGAGCACAAATCATAATTGTGTTTTCTTTACGACAAGGTGTGCTCGTTATGATGATATCATTGATCCTTTTACTGTCGAGTTGATGGTGTGCCGAGATGCTCTTCACGTAGCGGCTAACCATGGGTTGCAACACTTCCTGATAGAGATGAATTGTCAAGTTGCTCTTACTGTAAACACATTTGTTTCAACCTTTGATGTTATTATTGGCTTTCAAAAAAGAGCCTATTGGGGTGGCCTACAAAATCAAATTTAACGGCAAACTGGGAAAACTTGAGACGCAAATATCACATGTGCAATTGTAATATTGGCATCTTTTTTGTTTCAAACTACCACACCACCCAATTCACCCCCTTGAACAAATACCCGATGCTGGTTTACAGGTTAGTTATGAGATTGTTTTTTGAGACACGCCATGTTTTTTATCTGCAAATACATTCCAGGTTTTTAAAATATTGGAATATAGGAAATAATTAAAATTTACATGTTGGAATCCTACCTGACAAATGAGCCTTGTATACTCTTGAACAAGATAATGCGTCAGGTTTCAAAACCCAGCTAGCACATTTAAAGTAGGAACGAATCTAGTAGCAGTGCCATGCTCCAAAATTGCAAAATACATTTTACTATGTACTTAATACTAAATAACTGACGGGTTAATATTTTTTAATAAGAATGTCTTCTCGTTCGAGCTTGCGTGGTTCGAGAGACAAGGGTTCTTAGATACTGTTGCCAGAGTATGGGCTAAGGATGCAGGAGGTAAAACTGCACTTGAGCGCTGGCAGAATAAAATTAGGCACTTGAGAAGCTTCCTACGAGGGTGGGCTAAACATCTTAGTGGGGTTTATAAGATTGAGAAGGAACAGCTCATTTCGCTTATTCGGTCCCTGGATGTAAAAGCTGAGAACATGATCCTACCAGCCTCGGAGCTTCAGGCGAAGCTCAATGCGGAAATGAGGCTGAAAGAGCTACTTCGTAAGGAAGAATTAAAGTGGGCGCTTCGGGCCAAGGTCCGACGGGTCTTCCAGGGGGACGCGAACACACAATTTTTTCACATGATTGCTATGGCAAGCATATAAAGAAGAGAATCTTTCAGCTTGAGCAAGATGAGGGAATGATTCTTGGTCAGGAAAACTTAAAGCTGTATATCACTGAGTATTACAAGCAGTTGTTTGGACCTCCAGAGGAGAACTGGGTGTCGCTGGATGAGTCTAGGATTGAGGATGTGCCTCAATTGACAGCTGTTGAGAATGATATCTTAATTGCTCCTTTCTCTGAGAAAGAGGTATTTGAGGCCATTTCCCAGATGAAGAATAATAAGGCTCCTGGCCCGGATGGTTTCCCGGCCGAGTTTTATAAGAAATGTTGGCACATTATTAAAGGAGATCTATTGCCTTTGTTCAATGATCTTTTCGCTGGTCAGCTTCACCTTTTTACGCTGAATTTTGGGACGATAACACTTCTTGCCAAGAAGACAGAGGCAGTGCGGATTGAGCAATTTCGGCCAATCTGTCTTCTTAATGTGAGTTTCAATAAATTTACCAAGGTCGGAACGAATAGGCTCACACAGATTGCGCATACTGTGGTGCAGCCTACTCAATCTGTTTTCATGCCGGATAGGAACATTCTTGAAGGGGTGGTGGTCCTGCATGAAACGCTCCATGAAATTCACTCGAAAAAACTGGATGGAGTGGTTTTTAAGGTGGATTTCGAGAAGGCGTACGATAAAGTCAAATGGACCTTTCTACAACAAGCCTTACGTATGAAGGGTTTTGACGAAGCTTGGAGGCGCCAAGTTGAATCTTTGACGCAAAAAGGGAGTGTTGGAATTAAAGTGAATGACGATATAGGTCATTATTTCCAGACACACAAGGGCCTGAGGCAAGGTGATCCAATGTATCCTATCCTCTTCAACATTGTTGTTGATATGTTGGCAATCTTGATAGGAAGGGCAAAGGAGGCAGGACAATTAGGTGGCTTTGTGCCTCATTTTGTAGATGGTGGTGTGTCCATTCTGCAGTACGCCGATGATACAATCATTTTTATGGAGCACGACTTGGTTAAGGCGAGAAATATGAAGCTGGTATTGTGCCTATTTGAGCAATTGTCCGGTCTGAAGATCAACTTCAATAAAAATGAGTTGTTCTGTTTTGGTAGAGCCAAAGAGGAACAAGATGCTTACAAGCAACTGTTTGGTTGCGATTTGGGGACTCTTCCGTTCACTTACCTTGTTATCCCCATTCACCATCGTAAGTTAACTAACAGTGAATGGAAGTGTATCCAGGATCGGTTTGAGAAGAAACTGAGCTGCTGGAAGGGCAAACTTATGTCGTATGGAGGCCGATTGATTCTTATTAATTCGGTGCTCACGAGTTTGCCTATGTTTCTCTTATGCTTTTTTGAGGTTCCAATTGGAGTTAGGAAAAGACTGAACTTCTATCGGTCTCGTTTCTTCTGGCAGAGCGATGAAACTAAGAGAAAGTATCGCCTAGCCAAATGGGATGTCATCTGCCGACCAAAAGACCAAGGGGGTCTTGGGGTTGAGAACCTTGAGGTTAAGAATAGATGCCTTCTAAGTAAGTGGCTTTATAAGTTATCTGCCGAGACTGAGGCAACTTGGGCGCAGATTCTTCGTAACAAGTATCTGTACTCTAAAACCTTGTCGCAGGTGACGGCTCGACCCACTGATTCGCCCTTCTGGAAGGGGTTAATGAGGGTCAAAGCTACTTTCTTTAACAGAACAAAGTTTGTTGTCGGTGATGGCAATAACACTCGATTCTGGGAAGATACCTGGCTAGGTGATGCACCACTGGCACTCCAGTATCCGGCGCTTTATCGCATTGTGCAGCGACGGGATGCTCTGGTTGCAACGAGTCTGCAATCTGCTCCTCTTAACATCCAATTTAGGAGGGTGCTTGTGGGTGACCGGTGGGAGGCTTGGATTCATCTGGTGAATAGACTCATGGAGGTTCAGCTTACTCATCAGCCCGATCAGTTGTATTGGAAGCTTACTAAATCTGGTGAATTCACAGTCAAGTCGATGTACATTGATGTCATCAATTCTAGTGTAATTCCTAGTTCCAAACACGTTTGGAAAGTTAAGGTTCCTCTCAAAATTAAAGTGTTTATGTGGTTTATGCATAAACAAGTCATTCTAACGAAAGATAATTTGATTAAGCACAACTGGACAGGATCTACTAGGTGTAGTTTCTGTGATCGGGGTGAAACTATCAAGCATCTTTTCTTTGAGTGCCCGATGGCGAGGGTGTTGTGGTGCTCGGTGCAGATTGCCTTTAACATTACTCCTCCGAATTCGGTCAGGTCGTTGTTTGGAACGTGGCTGGTTGGTATAGAGGCCGAAACAGCTAGACAAATTCATGTGGGAGCATGTGCGTTGTTATGGGCAATTTGGAACTGCAGAAATGACTTGGCTTTTAACAAAACAACAACTATTCATTTTTTGCAGGTTCTCTTCCGGGCTACTGCGCTAATCCGTACGCGGTCATTACTCACTCCGACGGAGGCCAGGGCGTGTTTGGTTACTGGATCTGTCCGGTGGGAGATGGTAGCGCGGGATTTTATTCAACCGGTTTGGATGGCGGTCATGTAATAGGATAGGCGCGTAGTTTACCTATCTCTCTTTACTATGTCAGCCGGTTGTGGCTTTTGGGCCTTATTTTATTTTGCTTGCTCTGTGTGAGCCAGTATCCTTTGTTGCAGCACTTTGTAAGACATTGTTGAATTACTTTATTTATTTATAAATGTGGCCGTATGCATCTGTCTGATGCAGAGGCCGGGGAAACCCCCCTTTTCGAAAAAAAATGTTTTTTAAGATTATTTGTCGAGATTATAACGAAGTTTACACCCAACTTAAAAAAAATGCATGTCAATTACTCTGCTTCAGCATGTCAAATCTTTAGCAATCTCTTCTGGTAGCATGGCGATTTTTTCTTCATAGAACATAAGAAATCTTTTACAATAGCATGGCAAATAGTATACCACTTATAGCATGACAATTCTTGGGTATTCGTTGGGAGTGATTTTCTGAGGGAACACTCTTCGACTCAGAAACATTCTTCGATTGCGATGTTCGTTCAAAACGAGCCTCCTGTATGGAACGATAATTCGCTCTTTTAGCCTCCAAATATTTCCCTTGAGGGAACGTTAGCACAGTATCTTGACACCTGAATCATTATCTGAGAATCGCAATTTTGCTAGCTGGGTTTTGAAACCCAGTTAGCTCTTTTAGCCTCCAAATATTTCCCTTGAGGGTCCAAAAAAAATGGAGTACCTGAGAATCACAAATTTGCATCTGTAAGAACATTCGAGCACGGCTAGCCTGAAAGTCTGGCGCTATCCAGCCAGCTAGCGCTCTTTACCCTACACATATCCGAGGAGGACAGCGCAGCAGCATCGCCGCCGCCCGCCGGGGGTCGCTGTTAAGCTGCCGTTGCATCAACAATAATGCTCCGTGGAGCATCGCTTGGTACTTATCCCACGGCGGCGCGCGACGGTGACTACGGAACTGCGTGTGTACCACGAGGGCAGGGGGCGGCGCTGTCGCACGAGGCCCTTCACGTGGACGCGCACCCCCGGCATCCAGTCGGAGGATGCGGATGGGTACCCTTTCCAGTTCGAGCAAGATGCGCTGCGGGCGGGCCACGAGGGGGTCCTCTCCTCCGTCGTCGTGCCGAGATGCGCGACGTATGCCAAACCTGACCTCCCGCCGCCACGGCGACGGCGACGCCCGAGATTCTGAGACAGAACCTAGTGGCGGACTGACCGGCCGGCCGGAGAGCCACCGGTGGATGGATGCATGGGCCGATGCTTACCCGGCCGAAAGCTCAGTTTCCAGAGCGTGTGAACTGTGGAGAAACACCACGGCGCGGGAGAGGGAGATGCGGCTTCCGCTGCACCCCGCGCCGCGCATGAACAGTACGCTGGGCGCACGTGAGGGCGTCCGACTGGGCATGTACACCTGGCCTACTCTGCGTGCGTTGCTCAACGGTGACGAAGCATGGTTGGAAAATGCTCACTCCGCTCACAAATACTATGTTTTGGATATTTTAGCATGAACTGCATATGGACTGGACTGAAATGAGTGAATTGTTTATATACTCCCTCCGTTTCTTTTTTACTCTGCATATAAGATTTCATTGAAGTCAAACTACGCTAATTTTGACCAAATTTATATTAAAAAATATCAATATTTACAATATTAGATATTTATATTATGAAAATTTTCATTTCATGATGCATCTAATGATATTGATTCCATATTGTGAGAGTTGATATTTTTCCTACAAAGTTGGTCAAACTTTACGATGTTTGACTTCAAAAGAATTTTATATGCAGACTAAAAAGAAATTAAGGGAGTACATCCGATTGAAAAAATAAGAACATTTTATATTTGTGAATGGAGGGAGTAGTATTTGCTGGTTGGAGTGGTGGAGCAGACTCCTCTCATTTCCTCCTCTAACCCTAGGTGGCTAAGGCAAACTTTCCTTCCAAATTTCACCGGCATGTGGATTGGCCTCCCCTCGACCTTTCGTTCCTGCGGCCGGTGGCAGGGAGAAGAATCTCGATGCCTCCGCTTCGCTTAGTAGTTTAGGTTAGAGTTTTTTAGTCCTTGCGGGTATGGCGCTTATGTGTATGGTGATACGTCTTCATCGTATCTACTTTTCCAAACTCTTTTGTCCTTATTTTAGACTTTAATTTGCATGATTTGAAAGAAACTAACCCGGACTGACATTGTTTTCAGCAGAATTACCTTGGTATTATTTTTATGCATAAATAAAAGTTTTTGGAATGACCTGAAACTTCACGAAGAATATTTTTGAAATAAATAAAAATATTAGCGAAAGAATCAACCGGAGGGGACCCACCGGTTGTCCACAAGGGTGGAGGCCCCCCCCCCAGGGAGCGCCCCCCTGCCTTGTGGGTCCCCTAGACCTCCACCGACCTCAACTCCAACTCCCTACATTCACGTTCGGGGAGAAAAAATCAGAGAGAAGGATTCATCGCATTTTACGATACGGAGCCGCCGCCACCTCATGTTCTTCATCGGGATGGCAGATCTGGAGTCCGTTCAGGGCTCCGAAGAGGGGAAATCGTCGCCATCATCATCACCAACCTTCCTCCATCACTAGTAGAAAAAGGGCCTTCAGTCCCGGTTCATAAGGGCCTTTAGTCCCGGTTCTGGAACCGGGACTAAAGGGTCGGTACTAATGCCTCTCCCTTTAGTCCCGGTTCAATCCAGAACCGAGACTAAAGGGCGCGGCCACGTGGAGCTCTACCTTTAGTCCCGGTTGGTAACACCAACCGCGACTAAAGGAAATTTTATGTTTTTTTTGAAAATATTTTTTTTGAAAAAAAAAATGAATTTTTTTTTATTTTCAAATTTCTGAATTATTTTAACCTCTAGTCTGTAATCACAAAATATTTTTTTTGAAAAAAAAAATTTGAATTTTTTTTATTTTCAAATTTCTGAATTATTTTAACCTCTAGTCTGTAATCACCACCCCTCATCACTTCTCAATTTATCCTCTAATCACCCCTCATCATTCCAAATCATCTAACTTCCCGAATGGTCACCCATCCTCCCACTCCCCCAGCCAGAGCACGCTTAACTTCCGGGTTCTATTCTCCCTCGCTCCGAGTCTGCACTTGTTGTTTTCCTGACAATACTAAGATGTCAATCCTATTAACCTTCAAGAATTTTGCTTGAGCATGAAGTGACACATTTCATAATTTTATTTTGAAACTATTGTTTTAAAAACAATAATTATTTAGTAACACTAATATTTCTTGAATAATTAGTTTGACCATTGTTTGACCACAGTTTGACCAGATTTGACCAAAATTGAAATAACTGAAATAATTATTTAGTAACACTAATATTCTAGAATAATTAGTTTGACCATTGTTTGACCACAGTTTGCCCATTGTTTGAATTTTTTTCGATTTTTTTCACTCTCAAATTCGGATGTAACTTTTCGAGTAGATGATTTTTCATATAAAAAACTTTCATCCGAGTTAGTATGCAAAAGTTATGCCCATTTTTACAAATTTCAGAGAGATTTTGCAAATAAAGTCAAAATTCACATTTGCAAATTTTCCCAACAACTAGACCACATATCACATGGGAAACTTATTTTCTTTTATTTTTTTGACATTTCCATCATTTTATTTTATTTTTATTTAAACTGAAAAGGCGATCCACGGGGGGGTAGAGTTTGAAAATGGGACCTTTAGTATCGGTTCGTGGCCTGAACAAACCGGGACTAAAGATCTGCCTCAAACTGGGACTAAAGGTCTAATCTTTAGTCCCGGTTTGAGGCACGAACCGGGACCAATGGTTGTGGGCCAGGAGCGAGGCCCATTGATCCCGGTTCATCCCACCAACCGGGACCAAAAGGTCCAGATGAACCGGGACCAATGGCCCACGTGGCCCGGTCGGCCCCCTAGGATCACGAATCGGGACCAATGCCCCCATTGGTCCCGGTTCTGGACTGAACCGGGACTAATGGGCTGACCCGGCCTGGACCAAAGCCCTGTTTTCTACTAGTGCATCACCAATTTCATGATGCTCACCGTCGTGCATGAGTAATTCCATCGTAGGTTTGCTGGATGGTGATGGGTTGGATGAGATTTATTATGTAATCGAGTTAGTTTTGTTAGGGTTTGATCCCTAGTATTCACTATGTTCTGAGACTGATGTTGCTATGACTTTGCTATGCTTAATGCTTGTCACTAGGGCCCGAGTGCCATGATTCCAGATCTGAACCTATTATGTTTTCATGAATATATTTGTGTTCTTGATCCTATCTTGCAAGTTGTAGACACCTATTACGAGTTGTGATCTGCATACCCCAAGCTGACAATAATTGGGATTCTTTCCGGTGATTACCGTAGTTTGAGGAGTTCATGTATTCACTAAGTGCTAATGATTTGGTCCGGTTCTCTATTAAAAGGAGGCCCTAATATCCCTTAGTTTCCATTAGGACCCCACTGCCACGGGAGGGTAGGACAAAAGATGGCATGCAAGTTCTTTTTCATAGGCACGTATCACTATATTCGAAATACATGCCTACATTATATTGATGAATTGGAGCTAGTTCTGTGTCACCCTAGGTTATAACGATTGCATGATGAATGCCATCCAACATAATTATCCATTATTGATCCATTGCCTACGAGCTTTTCACATATTGACCTTTGCTACGTTACTTTGCCGTTGCCACTGTTACAATTGCTACAAAACTGCTACTACTCACTTTTGCCACTGTTACCGTTACTTCCATACTACTTTGCTGCAGATAGTAAGTCTATTAGGTGTGGCTGAATTGACAACTCAGCTGCTAATACTTGAGAATATTCTTTGGCTCCCCTTGTGTCGAATCAATAAATTTGGGTTGAATACTCTACCCTCGAAAACTGTTGCGGTCCCCTATACTTGTGAGTTATCAAGACCCTTTTCTGGCGCCGTTGCCGGGGAGCGTAGCTCTATTCTCTGAGTCACTTGGGATTTATATCTGTTGATCACTATGAAGAATCTAAAAGATCAAAGAACCAAGATTTTTCCCTCTACTATGAGGGGAGGTAAGGAACTGCCAACTAGCTCTGCACTTGATTCACCTTCTGTTTTGAGTAAGCTTGCGACACCTACACCTGCTATTGATTTTGATATGTTGCATGTTATCGATGATGCTACTTCTGCTATGAATGATGCTTATGATGCTACTACTTTGCTTGATAAAACTGTGCCACTGGGTGAATTACTTGATGAACATCTTCCTAGAGTTAGAAATTTTGATTATGCTGAAGATGATGATATTTCTGAAACTGATGAAATTATTGAAATTGGAAACTTTGAAACACATGTTAGACCTAGCTCCCCTAGATATGAATTGCCTATTATACCTGAGGGTTATGTTATGGATGGAGAGGTAGTTAGGGAATTTCTTGCTTGTAAGGATAGAGATGATCTTAAGAAATTATTATGCAAGTGGAAAGAAAAATCTTTGAATGCTAGAATGCAATATGATCCTAAGTTTGCTACTTCACCTATCTTTGTTACTGATAAGGATTATGAATTCTCTGTCAATCCTGAGTTAATTACTTTGGTTGAGTCCGATCCTTTCCATGGTTATGACTTATGAATCTGAAACTGTTGTGGCACATCTTACTAAATTGAATGATATAGCCATCATATTTGCTCATGAGGAAAAAATTTGCTATAATTATATTCTTAACTTGTTTCCTTTCTCGTTAAAGGGTGATGCTAAGTTATGGTTTAATTCTCTTGCTCCTGGTTGTGTGCGTAGTCCCCAGGATATGATTTATTACTTCTCTGAAAAATATTTCTCTGCTCATAAGAAACAAGTTGCTTTAAAGGAAATGTTTAACTTTGTGCAATTTCAAGAAGAGAGTCTCCCACAAGCTTGGGGGAGGCTTCTCTAATTACTTAATGCTTTGCCCGATCATCCTCTCAAGAAAAAAGAAATACTTGATATCTTTTATAATGGACTAACCGATGCTTCTAGGGACCACCTAGATAGTTGTGTTGGTTGTGTTTTCAGGGAACGAACTGTTGAGCAAGCTGAATTGCTATTGAATAATATATTGAGTGATGATAATGATTGAACACTTCCTGAACCAATTCCTAAGCCAACTCCGAAGAAAAGAGGTATTCTATTTCTCAGTCCTGAAGATATGTAAGAGGCAAAGAAATCTATGAAAGAAAATGGTATTAAAGCTGAAGATGTTAAGAAATTACCGCCTATTGAAGAAATACATGGTCTTGATAACCCGACACAGGTAGTAGAGGTAAATTCTCTCTATAGATTTGATGAAGGTGATATTCCTCATAATAAGTCTGCCAGTCAATGCTTGGATGAGTTTGATAATTTTATTATTAAACAAGAAAACTTCAATGCTTATGTTAGTAGACAATTGAAACGTAATGCTTACATGCTTGGCTGCTTGGGTAATTATATGAGTAGAACTGTTAGTGATCTGAAAATTGTTAGTAAGCATGCTTCCATGGTTAAAACTCAAGTAGAACAAGTACTTAAGGCACGAGATGATTTGCTCAATGAGTTGAATAGTAAGAACAATGATAATGTTGTTAGAGTTATGACTAGAGGTGGTAAAATGACCCAGGAACCTTTGTATCCTGAGGGTCATCATAAGAGAATTGAGCAAGATTCTAAGAGAATTAATAATGATGCACCTACTCCTAATAATAAAAAGAAAAAGAAAACGTATAGGACTTTGCATGCTTCTAGTGAACTTGTTATAGACACACATGAGAATCCCAATGATATTTCTATTTCTGATGCTGAGACACATTCTAGTAATGAACATGAACCTAGTGATAATGTTGATGATGATGTTCATGTTGATGCTCAACCTAGCAATGATAATGATATGGAGGTAGAACGTAATGTTGATCTTAATAACCCACAATCAAAGAATCAACGTTATGATAAGAGAGACTTCATTGCTAGGAAACATGGTAAAGAAAGAGAACCATGGATGCAGAAACTCATGCCCTTTCCTCCTAAACCATACAAGAAAAAGGATGATGGAGATTTTGAGCGTTTTGCTGAAATGATTAGACCTATCTTTTTGCGTATGCGTTTGACTGATATTCTGAAAATGCCTCACCCTAGGTTATAACTGTTGCATGATGAATGCCATCCGACTTAATTATCCATCATTGATCCATTGTGTACGAGCTTTTCACATATTGATCTTTTCTACGTTACTTTGTCGTTGCCACTGTTACAATTGCTACAGAACTGCTACTGTTACTTTTGCCACTATTACCATTATACTACTTTGCTACTAAATACTTTGCTACAGATATTAAGTCTTTCAGGTGTGGTTGAATTGACAACTTAGATGCTAATACTTGAGAATATTCTTTGGCTCCCCTTGTGTTGAATCAATAAATTTGGGTTGAATACTCTACCCTCAAAAACGGTTGTGATCCCCTATACTTGTGGGTTGTCATATGGTGACGCTTCTTCCTCGTGTTTGTTTTTCGGGCTTTGATTCTCTTCGAGTTCATCCGTTTGGACGTAGTCGGTGGAGTTCCCGCGTAGATTCATGTCATCTCCTTGGGGTGGTGAGGCTAGAGTTTCTCGTCATGTGGCGAGATTTGGTCTCATGTGCTTCAGATCTATGTAAGGATTCAACAACGATGACTGTCTCTCTAGAGCGTTGGTCTTTAGGGGCACGTCCATGAAGACTTCCGAACTGTCATCGACAAGGTCAAGGCCGCTCCGGTAGGGGAGCCGTGACAGTGGCGCGTTGATAGCTCGTTCTGATGACAATAGTGGTCGCTCGATCATCTTGAAATCTTGATGTGGTTTTTATTATGTTTGAGATGCTTTGTATAGGGCCAGGGGCAGAGTGGGCCGAAAAAGATCTGGTTGTGAACTTGGCTATCTGTTTAGCTCTTCCGATGCTGGCACATAAACTTTTGTTTAAAGTGCTTATTGTTATTAAATGCAAGACTTATGTGGTTGTATTAGGGTATCTCCAAAGCAGATCACTGAACAGATGCTTAATTAAACATATCAAATATGCAATATATATTTTATTTTCCTTGCTTTTTTGTTTCTCTGACAACATTGATCAGGTGACGGCATGTTGAATAAGGTCTTTCTGGTCTCTCACTGCCTCGATGATGTTTGATCTGGCGTCAGGGAAGGGCCTTTAAGAGTTTGTATCCCTAGATCTGCTGGCTCTTTAGATCTTGGCAGGCGAGTCTTTCAAGGAGAGATAATGGGTGGATATTAGTGTGGCCACTACGACATCTTCTTTTATGTTGTTCTGTGGCATGGTTCCATTCCCCCAACCCTCTGAACCGGTGACAATGGAATACAAGTATGTACTGTGTGGGGTGATGCTTCAATCGATGTTGCTTCGGGATTTCTAGATCTTGTCCCAAGGGGCGAGTGCCCCTTTCCTTTATAATCAATTCAGTGCAATTTTCAATCTCCAGTCCGTGGCTTACAATCAAAGGAAGGAGGCTAGTATGACTTTCAACGTAATTTATTTTTGATCATTATTACGTGTCCAGTTGTCTTTTCATTGTATTGACTATTGTTTCCTGTGATATTTATCATATCTAAGTTGTCGTTTGGGTGTGTTTTCTTTAAAAAGAATAACCTAATAATTCTACTCATCTGTGTTGGAGATGAGCCGATGAACACACCATCAGTCTAAGCATCATTGGCGGGTGGCTCGAAGGTGCCTGAGCCACCGGCGCCCGCCTCTCTGGCGTAGTTGCCGCGCTTGGAGTCCTCGTCTTCAAGGTCCCAAAGAGGATGGCGCACTTGGTGTCATGGATGGACTCAAAGATCGCCTAGTGTGACGCCCTCGATTCAATCATACACTAATCATACATGCAAATGTGTACGATCAAGATCAAGGACTCACGGGAAGATATCACAACACAACTGTAGACACAAATTGAAAATAATACAAGCTTTCTATTACAAGCCAGGGGCCTCGAGGGCTCGAATACATAAGCTAGAATATAGAAGAGTCAGCGGAAGCAACAATATCTGAGTACAGACATAAGTTAGACAAGGTTGCCTTAAGAAGGCTAGCACAAAAGCAACAACGAACGAAAAGGCAAGGCCTCCTGCCTGGGAGCCTCCTAACTACTCCTAGTCGTCTGCGGTCTTCACGTAGTAGTAAGCATCCTCCGGGTAGTAGTAGTCATCGGCGGCGTCGTCTGGCTCCTGGGATCCGTCATTTGGTCGCAACAATCGGGTATGGGGAAAAAGGAGTAGCAAAGCAACTGTGAGTACTCATCCAAAGTACTCGCAAGACTTACATCAGATCTAAACTAAGTATGCATCTGTATCAAAGGAATGGATTGTATCTGTGGACTAAACTGTAGAATGCCAGAAGGGAAGGGGAAATCCTAGCCTATCGAAGACTAGCATCTTCTGGAAACCACCATCTTGCAGCAACAGGAGGGAGTAGAGTAGCATAAAGTAAAGTAGCAGTAATGTTATCAACCTCGGCCAGAGATCCTTTGTCGACTCCCTACGATAAAGCAATCCCAGGGCCATACTATCCAGTTATCATCTCATATCCAAGTCTCATCACAATCCATTTAACCTCACAAGTATCCAGTTCTAGTTGTATCGATCGGGATACAACTCCAAGTGTCCGTTACCGTAGGACAGGCTATCGATAGATGTTTTCTTCCCTGCAGGGGTGCACCAACTTACCCACCACGCTCGATTAACTCCGGCCAGACACACTTTCCTGGGTCATGCTTGGCCTCGGCCAAACAATACGCCGCAACCCGACCTAGGCTTAATAGAGAGGTCAGCACGCCGGACTAAACCTATGCCCCCAGGGGTCATGGGCCATCGCCCCGGGAACTCCTGCACGTTGCGTGGGCGGCCGGTGAGCAGACCTAGCTACCTCCTTCAACAAGGCAGGAGCTTACGCAGTCCAACCCGGCGCGTGCCGCTCAGTCGCTGACGTCTATTAAGCTTCGGCTGATGCATATGACGCAGAATGCCCATACTATGCCCACGTGATGGTTAGTGCTATCAGGCTAGAGGCCCCTCGGATTAAATATCCAAATCGTAGTGGATTAGGAACGCGCGGTAACGAGCAGAGACTCACGATCAATGTGACCCCGTCGCCCCGTCTCGAGTACTTGCGGCAAGGGCTAAGAATGCCCGGCCACGCCTCGTAAGTATCTCGCGGGCACCTTCCAGGTCAACCCGACTCCACATCACTCGCAATTAAGCTCGCGCGGGTACCCCTCAGGGTCGACCCGTCTTTAGTAACATGGCTCAGTGTAAAGTCATAGTAACCATAGTAATTGTGTGTCTAACACCAAGGGGAAAACCCGAGGAATCACCCCCGGTGAATCCCACTCAATGTTATCATCAAGGTGAACGTAACAGGATCCACCCTCGAGGTTCACACTTGAGGGGTTGCACGACAGAGTGGTAACGGAAGTGGTTAAGGAGGCAATCACCCTCGATGACCTCGACCGTATAGCTACACTACAGAGATCTCATCAGGAGTGATGTATGAGGTTCACCCTCGGCACTCAATAGTAACTCTATAGTGTCGTACAACTAGGGGGTGATGTGCGGTGTCGGGGCCTGGACGTCGATCACGTTGATCGAGTCATCAAACATAAAGCGAGGCAACTGGGACAAGGTGGGGGTCACTGATGGATCACTAACCAACCTATACTAAGCAGTTTAGGATAAGTAGGTAAGGTATGAAATCAGGTAACAACAATAGGCTATGCATCAGAGTAGGATCATACAGAAAGCAATAGCAGTTCTAATGCAAGCATGAGAGGGAAATAAATGGGCGATATCAGAATGCTCAAGGGGGGTTTGCTTGCCTGGTTGCTCTGGCAAGGAGGGGTCGTCGTCGACGTAGTCGATCACAGGGGTGTCATCGGACTCGGGGTCTACCGGAGAGAATAGGGGGAAGAAACAGTAAATATAAAGCAACATAGCACCACAAAGCATAACATGGCAATAAGATGTGTCGGATGTGACCTAACGTATGGCTACGCGATAAAGGTGAAGGGGGAAAACAACCGGGAATGTTTTCCCGGTTCCGGACCTGTGTCAGACAGATGACCGGAGGGGGAATGTTCCATGTTCAGATAGTTAGAGGCATCTGATAGGTAAACGGACCGCATATTCGGATTCGTTGGATTTTTTCTGAGCAACTTTCATATAGAAAACATTTTCATCCGAGTTACGGTTTAATTTCTATGAATTTTCAAAGTTTAAACAATATTCCGGAATTATTAAAAATTAACAAAAAAGGAAAATTTGCATCAGCAGGACGTCATAGTGACATCGGCAGTCAGCAGGGCGGCTGACCAGGTCAAACCTGGCATGTGGGTCCAATGGGACCTACATGTCAGCTTCTATTATTTTAACAGTGGATTAAAACTAAACTAGCAGAGATAATTAGAGGAGTGGGCCCCGGGCGTCAGTGAGAGTTTTAGGTTAACTAATCCTTTTTATTTATAAAACGTTATTAGACTAATATAACAGAGGGGGGCCACATGTCAGCGAGAGGGATGAACAGTGCCCCGCGTTGACTTTGGTCAACGCGGTCAAAAGGGCGCAGGGGCCCACTCGTCAGCGATCGTGGATGGGTCCCACGCGGCGCCAGCTTAGCGGGGCCGGCGACTCGTCGGCGGCGACGCCAGAATGCGGCGGAGGCCTCGGGACTCGTCGGAAAACGCGCTCCGGCCACCGTTTTGCGCGCACAAGGTGGCGTTCGAAAGAGGGGAGCGAGGCGCGTCGCGTGGCGCTAACGGTTGGCCTCGGGAAGACCTAAAACGACGACGGCACGCGGCGAGGCGGACGCCGGAGTTCGGCCATCTCCGCCAACGGCGATAGAGGGCACGGGGAGGGGATCTAGCGGCACGAGCGGCCGCGGTGAGGGGACCTGAGCACGTTCGAGTGCTCAGACGAGCAGGTCAACGACCACAACATCGGCGGCGAGCCTCGCGGCGGAGCTGCGTTCGGGCGGCGACGGGAACGGTGGCTACGGCTACTAGGAGAGACCAAGGAGAGGGGAGATCGAAGCGGCTGCTCACTGCGGGTGTAGGGAAGCGTACGAGGGAGCCGGAGGGAGCTCGACAGCGACGTACAGCGGCGGTGATCCCGGGCGAACGGAGGTTGAAGACGGCGGCGTGACGGTGCTCTAGGGGCGACGAGCTCGAGTCCGTGGTCGGAGAAGATGTAGCTGGGCACGGCAGCACTCGGGGACTCGTCGGAGAGGGGCGGGGACAGCGGTGGCCGCGGTCAGCACGGCGTCGCGGCCATGGACGCGCTCGGAAGCGGTGGATCTAAAGGGGGAGAGGAGAGGAGGAACAGGCGGAGTGGGCGAGGGGAAGTGGGAGTGGCGGCAGGTGAGGGGGAGGACTCGAGGCGTCGAGGGGGCGCTCTTATCCCCTCCCTCGTCGTCGACGGCGAGGCGGTCCGGCGGGGCTCGCCCCTGTTGCAACCCCGGTCGGGGGAACAGGGGGAGAAGGCGACACGAGGAGGGGCTGGGCCAGACTAGCTGGAGTGGGCCGAGGCTCGGGCCAGGCACTATGCACTCGGCCCAGTGCACAGTGGTTTGTGCTCTTTCTCTTTTTTTTACTTTTTTTTCTTTTTACAGAAAGGGGTTTAGTAATATTTTGAGCTTCCATAAGATTTTGCAAAAATGTGAAACTTGGTCACATAATTACTTTGCAATATCCAGCACTGCCACAAAAAGTTTGGGCATTTTTGGAGTTCAATTGAATTTACACAATAAAGAAAAGGGCATTTTAAAGGCTATTTTTTCTCTGTTAAAATGCATTAGGACCATTTAGAGTTGATGATAATGTTGTGTTCCTTAACAAATAATTGTTATGGAATTTTTGACATATGATGAACATTTTTCCAGCAACTTTTGAGCAACTTCAAACTTCACTTGAATTTGAATTGACTGGAATTTCAAATAGGATATTGAACAAAAATGATTAAGCACTATTTGGAAAAATGATTAGTTTAATCACAGAGGATACTGTAGCATGACACTGGGGGTGTTACACCTGGTTCTCAGCAACGAGCTCTGCGTCCGTGAAGAGCGGGAGCATGATGGCGGGATCCTCGAGCTTTGCATCAATTTTTGCCTCGTCCAACGCAAGGTGGTAATGCTCCTCCACCTCCTTCATGGAGAGGAGGTGGATGTCATCCCCCACTACTGGAATCAAAGATTTTACCGTCAAGCGGACGGCAAAGACGAAGTTTTCCGTCAGCCAGTTCTTTGTCGTCCGCTAGCGGACGGCAAATAAGCTTTTGCCGTTAGCCAGTTCTTTGCCGTCGGCTAGCTGGCGGCAAAGATACTTTACCATCAGCTAGCGGACGGTAAACAAAATCTCCCTAACGGCGCTGACGCCCCCACCCTAACCCTAACCCTGTCTCCCCCCTTCTCTCCCTGTTTCCCATACCCCCTTCTCTCTCTCTCCCCACCGTACCCCCCGCCGCCGCCGACCCCATGCCCCTCCCCCCCGACGTCCCGCCGCTCCTGCACGACGCCCCGGCCCGCAGCGCGGCGTCCCACGCAGCTCCCCCCACCCCCGACGCCCCGCCGCTCGTGCACACCGTCCGCCATCCGGGTAAAAAATTAAACAAACACATTTTTTCTCATTGCATATATAGAGATATTTTACATAGTCATTTAAATGAAATTAAAATTCTTCATCGCTAGCCGCTAGGTCGATCACGACCGCTTCGTTGTCACTGTCGTCGTCGTCGCTGTTGCGGTCGGCGATGTCATCCCATTCAACGGGGTTGTCGTCCTCCTGCTCGTCCTCCGCCAGCGCCATCGCGGCCTCCTAGTCCTCCGGCGCCATCACGGCCTCCTCTGCCGACATGGTTGCGGCGGTTGCAACCCCGGCGACCTCCCTCGCAGCCGCCGTCGCCGCCACCGACGCCGCCGCTTCCGATGCCTGTAGGGCGACGTGCCAGCCCGGAGTGTCGTCCGGGTCGCCGTCCTTGCGGAGGACCACCTGTTCCGGTGGCAGATCCATGGCCGGGGGACGGCTGGTGCGGGTGCCGGCGCAGCCGGGGGGCTGGTTGGCGGCGGGCAGCTCTGCGATGGCGCTCCCGTGGGGCTCGGCCGTGCATCGGCGCCGGGGCACGAAGGTGGCCGCTCGCGCCCGTGAGGTCACTTCGGCCTCCGCCGGCCAGAAGGCGGCGATGACCTTGTCGTACACCTTCCTCTTCCAGAAGGCGTGACGGCCGGCGATGTTGTGGCGGCCGCCGCGGTGGGTTTGGAGCTCCTCCGCCGTCACACCGAGCGTCGGGTAGCCGTCGGTGAAGATGTGCCATTGCTGGGGAAAACGGCAGCCCGGCGGCACGAGCAGGCCGTACCGGCACAGCTCCGCCGTCTTCGGGTTGCCGAGGCTCGACGGCCAGGAGCTCTGGGCGTCGTCGTCACCGCCAGCACTGCCGCTCCTATGGTGGTAGGCCATCGTCGGTGCTGCACTGGTTCTCATCGGCGGCAGGAGTCGGGTGTGGGGTGACGGCGGCCGGGGCGGTGTCTTATAGCCGTCCGGGCGACGGGAGTCGGGCGGCCGGGTCGGCACCAGCATTACTTCTCATTAATGCCGGCGCCTCGGGACGGGACGGGGCGGCGGGGGCGAAAGGCGAAGCGGCCGTCGACGGGATGGGGCGTCGGGGTGGCAAACGCTGTAGTTTGATCGGGCGACGCGCGTCAGTTTGACTGGGCGACGCGGCTGGACGGCACACGTCATGCCTGGCACGTGGGTGATGTGTCAGAGCACGTTTTGCCGTCCGTTGACAGACGGCAAAGGCCACCGTTAGACACCTAATGTGGCTAACACACATTTTTTACGATCCATGTTCTTTGCCGTCCTTCATGGACGACAAAGAACCCGTTTACCGTGACCCTCTTTGCCGGGGGAGATTGTACGTTTTTGGTGTCTTTGCCATCCGCCATGGCGGATGGCAAATAAGCCAATTCCTGTAGTGCCCCCACCTGTCATGATGTTGGCCACCTCGAACCCTGCAGCTGCAAAATTGGCGGCCGGGTCAACCGCCATCAGTTCCTCCTCCTCTTCCTTGTGCTCCTCCATGGCGACCCCCGCCGTCGCCATGGGGTTGCCCTCCTCCTTGTCTTCCTCCGAGCTTGCCTCCACAGAGCTTGAAGGTTGGCTGGCCACAATGCAAGCCGCACGTCGGGCTTTGCGACGCTTACCTTGGAGACGTTTTCTGCGCGTTGCTCTGGTGTGAGCATCTTGTAGTATGTGATCTTTTGTCCAGCCATGATGACATTGGACAACCTCGCGGCGAGATCGGCTATGAGCGACGACAACGGTGGAAGTGCGTGAGGGTGGTGGAAATGGGACAGTTAGGGTTTGGGGGTCGTCAGCCTCCTTTTTAAAGTCAGGGAGGCTCCTCGGGTTGTGAATTGGCGATCGCACTATGAATGCAGGTATGCGAAGAGATGATGGGCTTCCATTAAGTGTGAAACCACGAGCGCCGGTTGGGCTTTTGGATGGTTTTGGATTATCGGAGTCTTATGTGACAGACGTCTAGATTTCCCTATACCACCACTGATTTGAGGTTGTGCTGGGAAGTTTTGGGTGTCCAAACCAGACCGGCAATATGGACGGCCTTATTGGAGGCCTAAAAGTGTTCGGTTCAGACATATAGGTTTTAGTGTTGTTCGGACATATAGGTGAGGGGATATTTCAGGAAGATGCCTTTATTAGACTGGATTTATGATTAAACCGAGCTCCAGAATCCAACACTTCCGGAGCTCGGTTTGTCGTTTTCTCTCGGCGAGTTTTCTCTCCCCGACGGCGATAGCCTAGGGTTTCGACATACTCCGGCGCCGCGGCCGGATCTTACCTTCTTTTCCCCGATCGAACCTGCTGGTGATCCCCTGGACTCGGGCTGATCAAGGGAGGCCCCTCCTGACCTTACCCGTCCTTGGTTATAGTGGTTTCTCCGGCAGATCGATCTAGGGTTTTCGTTGGCGGCAACTAGACTGCTCGGTTCATGGCGTCGGGATCAAGCTCGAAGGGGCAGCATGGCAAGGAGACGACGAAGGAGCTGCTAGCCAGGTTGAATTTGCAGGAGGAGGAAGATGATGATTTCGTGTGGGAGGAGGAGTTGCCGGATCTGGGGGCGCCGGCGAAGTGGCTAGCCATAGCCAGGGTACACACTACAAGGACTTTCAGCCCTAATGCTCTTTATGGGGACATGCGTGCAGCCTGGAATCCAGCGAAAACGGTGGTCTGGAGGAAGGTGAAGGACAACTTGTTCACAGCGCAGTTTGGTTGTCTAGGGGATTGGAATAAGGCCATGCTAGAGGGGCCATGGCTTTTCAGAGACCAAGCAGTGATTTTGGTGGAGTATGATGGGTTCAAAAACCCTGATAACATCAAGTTGGATAAGTTGGCAGTTTGGGCGCAAATCCATCGTTTACCTGACAACTTTTTGATCGAGCCTGCAGTCAGGGGGATGGCATCGCGAATTGGCGAGGTGGAAGAAGTGCAGCTCAAGCTACCGGCAGGTTTCTTTGGTGAATTTGTCCGGGTGAGGGTGAAAATCGATATCAACGCAAAAATTAAGAGGTTTGTCACTGGAAAGAAGGGGGATGAACGAGTTAGATATCAAGTAAAATATGAGAAATTACCTGTCTTTTGCTTTAACTGTGGTGAATGCGGGCATTGGCACGAGGAGTGTGGTGATGGTGTTCATGATGAGACAAAGTTTGAGTGGGGTGAATTTGTTCTGGCTGACAATATCCGCTTCAGGTAACCTGGCAGAGGTGGTTTTGGTAACCAGAGGGGACGAGGCGGCCCAAGGAATGCAGGAGGAAGAGGTAGGGGGCGAGAGCAGTATAACCCCAATCAAAGTTGGCGCTTCAATGCATATCAGAATGAACCTCGCAGGGAGGCGGGGAGGCAGGATGAAGGAGAGGACAATGCAATGACCACAGAAGTATCGGGGCCAAGCGAGCCCAAGGGTATGATCGAGGAACCGACTGCTGCAACGCTGGGGGTAGTGGTGGCAAGTAACAAGAGGCAATCTTCGGACAAGAACCATCCAGAGACAGTTCACTCGAGCGATGATGGAGAAGGGGACGTGGTCCCAGTGAGCTCTACAGCTCTTGTAATCTCTGGAAAGCCGGACGGGGTTCCACCGATGCCGCCTGTATATGTGTCTCCAAGGAAAGAGGTGAAGCGACGGAAGAAAGATGTTGGCAATAAAGGAGCCCTGTTTAAGGAGTTGTCTGATGCAGGGACACCGAGTATGGTGACAGATGGAGTGGAACGTGGCAAGGACCAGTATGATGGATCGGCGGGCTCCTCCGAGGAGTGCCGCCGGACGCAATGAGTTCATTTTGTTGGAACTGTCACGGCGCGGGTAAAGCCGCGAGTTCGTGAGCTTCGCGACTTTGCGAAGAAATTTACCCCTACCGTGTTGTGTATTGTTGAAACTCAAGTAAAGGGTGCACGTGTAGAAGCTTTAGCTAACACTTTGGGCTATGATAATGCCTATGCGATAGATAGTCAAGGAAGAAGTGGAGGAATAGGGATTTTTTGGAATAATACAATAAATGTTGAGATTTTGGGTGATTCTGTTTATCATATTGATGCAAAGGTGGTAGAGGAAGGGAAAGACCCATGGAGGTTGACATGCGTGTATGGCGAGGCCCAGACACAACTGAGACACCAAACATGGGATCTCCTAAAGGGGTTGGCGTCTTTTAGCAACCTCCCTTGGCTGTGTTTGGGCGATTTTAACGAAGTTTTACGTCCGGATGAACATGAGGGAGCTGCTAATCGGAGTAATGCACAAATACAAGGTTTCCGGGATGCGGTTGACGTTTGCATGTTGATGGACTTGGGCTATCATGGCAGATTTTGGACCTTTGAGAAAAAAGTGACTGGGGGATCCTACACCCGCGTGAGGCTTGACAGAGCGATGGCCACAGCTGATTGGGCGGCGCTTTTCCCTATGGCCAAGGTTACAAACTTAACTTCGGCGTCCTCGGATCATGGACCAATACTCGTACAGTTTGAAGAGGTTTTACCACGCCCTAAACCGAGCTTCCGGTACGAAGTGATGTGGGAGTCACATGAATCATGGCGTGACACTATCAGCTCAGGATGGAGCGAACTGCAAGCGGATCAAGGAGTTGAGGGGATTCGCAGAAAATTGGAGCTTCTGTCAAAGAACCTCTCGGCATGGGAGGATGCAACTTTTGGAAGTGTTAGGAAGGAGATCAAGAAGGCAAAAGCGGAGCTAGAGAGGCTTCGGAGTGTTCCGTCTAGGACTGCTCCAAATCACCTTGAGCAAAAGTTGAATGAACGACTGGTTGAGCTCTATCATAGGGAGGAGTTAATGTGGAGACAAAGATCGCGCATACAGTGGCTGACTGCGGGTGATCGCAACACAAAAAAATTTCACATGAGAGCAAATATGCGGCGTAGGAAGAATATGATTCGAGCTCTACACAATGCGCTGGGTATAAGAGTAGAGGACAAGGCTGAGATGAAACAACTTGTGACAGATTTCTATAAAACCTTGTACACGACGGAAGGTGTACAGGGGGTAGATGATGTATTACAACATGTGCCTCGGAAAGTGACACCAGAGATGAATGCTTCGCTTTGCGCTCCTTACACAAATGAGGAAGTAAAGCAGGCCCTGTTTCAGATGTTTCCTACGAAGGCACCGGGGCCAGATGGTTTTCCTGCACACTTCTATCAGCGCCACTGGGACATTTGTGGGGATGAAGTAACTAAAGTGGTGCTTCGGATCGTCCGTGGAGAGGAGACTGCTGCAAGCATTAATGATACGGTACTCGTGTTAATACCCAAGGTACAAAATCCCACTCTACTTACCCAGTTTAGGCCTATCAGCCTTTGCAATGTGATTTATAAAATAGCTTCTAAAGTGGTGTCGAATAGATTGAAGTTGATATTGCCAGATATTATCTCAAAGGAGCAATCAGCCTTTGTTCCCGGGAGGTTGATCATGGATAATATTATTTGTGCGTATGAATGTTTGCACTTCATGAAGAGAAACAGATCCAAGACAAACAACTTTTGTGCACTTAAGCTTGATATGATGAAGGCATATGACAGACTAGAGTGGCCTTATCTAAAGGCAATTATGGTTAAGCTTGGCTTTGCACCAGATTGGATCCATACAGTTATGAGCATGATCACTTCTGTTTCATTCTCGGTCTTGTTTAATGGAGAAAGATTAGAGAGCTTCTCACCTTCCAGTGGTATCAGGCAGGGAGATCCTATTTCCCCTTACTTATTCTTGATTGCAGCGGAGGGCCTTTCGTGCCTTTTAAAACACAGTTCTCAGTCATTAGTGCTCGGTGGCATAAAGGTGGCGCCCACGGCTCCGGTAGTGAACCACCTTTTGTTTGCAGATGACAGCCTGCTGCTTTTCAAGTCTAGTGTCCAGGGCGCAAATGAGGTTTCAAACCTACTTGATGCATATTGCTTGGCTTCGGGCCAAAGGGTAAACTATGATAAATCGTCCATATTTTTCAGTAAGGGATGCCCGGAGACCCTTAGGGTGGAGATAAAGAATATACTTAATGTGCAGAATGAGTCTTTGAGTGAAAAGTATTTGGGTCTACCGACCGATGTTGGACAGTCCAAAAATGGCACCTTCAAATATTTACGAGACAGAGTTTGGGAAAGGATAAAGGGATGGATGGAGAAACTTTTATCAGTGGCAGGAAAGGAGGTTCTCATAAAATCTGTGGCTCAAGCTTTACCAGTTTTTTCGATGTCTTGCTTCAGATTACCTCGAGGCCTTTGTGGAAGCATTACGTCACTCATTCGTCAATTTTGGTGGGGGAGCAAGAGAGGCAAGAGGAAACCATGTTGGGTAGCTTGGGATTTGATGACCCGACCGAAAAGTTTGGGAGGACTTGGCTTTCGGGATATAGAAATCTTCAACTTGGCACTTTTGTCTCGGCAAATTTGGAGATTATTGAATGATCCCTCCTCTCTTAGTGCACAAATCCTTAAAGCATCATATTTTCCACAATGTACAGTCCTTGAAGCTCAACTAGGTCCACATCCTTCTCAGGTGTGGCGATCTATACTTGATGGGAGAGATATTATCACCCAAGGAGCTATCCGGCGTATTGGTGATGGAACTACCACGAACATATGGCAACATAGTTGGATCCCAAGGGACGAAATGATGAAGCCGGTGGCCTCCTTAGTTGCTGACCCACCGCAACTGGTTTCTGATCTGATCGACCACACTAGAGCTGCATGGCGAGAGGACTTGCTTAGACAGGTGTTCATACCCATTGATGTGGAGGCGATCTTGCAAATACCGCTCTGTACACGGCGTGTGGACGATTTCTGGGCATGGAATGATGATCCAAGGGGGCGTTTTTCTGTACGGTCAGCTTATAAGATGATTGTCAAGATCAAGATTGGGCGCGAGGCATGGCTGGAGGAAAGGGAGGATCCTTCCAACTCTGAACATGAGATGAGGGGGTGGAACTCGCTATGGAACATGTCAGTGCCACCGAAACTGCGCTTTTTCACTTGGCGATTGGCGCAACACTCACTCCCTACGGGAGATGTCCTAAACCATCGTCATATGGCCACTACGAGTGCTTGCTCCCTATGCGGAGGGCAGGATAGCTGGCGGCATTCTTTGCTGGAGTGTAATGTGTCTAGGTGTGTGTGGGCACTTTCAGATGCCGAGATGGTCGAGCACATGTGGGCAACCTCAGAACCTGACGCACGGCTGTGGCTCTTTGCCATGAATGACTCTCTTCCACCGGAGCAATTTCAGTTGATGATTGTTACTTTATGGGCGATTTGGAGTGCAAGACGGAAAGCTATACATGAGGATATATACCAGACTCCGTTTGCCACTGACAACTTCATCAAAGCTTACTTATCAGACATAGAGTTTTTGAAGAAGAAGAAGGAGGAAGCACATGGGATAGCAGTACCACGACCCCGTACGTGGATTCCACCACCAACAGATTACTACAAACTCAATGTGGACGCGGCCGTGTCACGCCCAGGTACGTTTGGCGCAGTTGGTGTGGTTTGCAGGGATGAGAGAGGTTTGTTCATGGGAGCGTCAGCTCTCGTTTTCAGAGGACTGCACAACCCCCAAGTGCTAGAAGCACTAGCTGTTCGGGAGGCATTAGCACTTTCAGAAGATCTCTATATCAACCATTTACTTGTTGCCTCCGATTGCAAGGTGGTGGTAGATGCAATCAGACAGGGAAGCTCAGCAGAATTTGGAGCCATTGTCGAGGAAATCAAGACTAGAGCAACTACCTTTATTTCATGTTCGTTTACTCATGAGTATAGGACCTCCAATACGGAGGCCCATAATCTCGCAAAGCATGCGTTATCTTTAGGGTTTGGCCGACACACTTGGCTAGGACAACCCGGCGATCTTCTTTTTATACCTATGAACATTATGATTCAGTAATAAAGCTTTGTGAGATTCTCAAAAAAAAAAAACTGGATTTATGATTGTACATGTTCTTCATGGATGTGTCTATATGTCCCCTACAAGGACGAGCATTGCTTTGTCTTGCTTAGAGCAAGATGGACGGTGTACTCACCTCAAGCGGTCCCATAAATGGGTTGGCTTAGCGTGGGAGAAATGCCGCTCTCTAGCGCATTTTCTTTTTTTTTCTTTACTTAGATCTCTAAAGTGGAAAAGAAAATAAATTTTAAAAAGCATTCATCTTGTCTTCAAAAAATGTTTATCGAATGCCAAAAAAGGTTTGTGTAATATAAAAAAATGCATGTGACATTTTAAAAATCTTCACGTGTTCCAAAAAATGTTTGTGACATTTGATAAATGTACAATATAAAAAAACACTAGTGTAAAAAATGCTCTTATATTATGGACGGTGAGAGTACCATACAAAAAATGTATGTGGCACATAAAAATTATTTACAGGTTTAAAACAATGTCGAAACATTTTCACAAAAATATTTATAAGTGTTAAAAAACGTTTTCCTAATTCAAAAAAATGATGCTTGAATTTTTTTTAAAAACGTGTTCAAAAATTATATTCGGCGACATTTTATGAATAATATTTATACAGTGTAAACAAATTTCATCATAGTTTAATACAAAAATTTGTGGCGGTTTCAATGTGTATTTGAAAAACGTTTGACATGTGTTCGGAAAAGTATTGAATATGTATGTGAAAATAAAGTACTTCATGTATTTGCAACGTGTATAAAAAAGTTCTGCGAGTATAGGAAAACATACATTGTTTATTGAAAAACAATAGACATGAGCTGAAAAAATAAAAAGGAAAAAGACCCAAATAATACAGGTGAAGAAACGCAGAAAAGCTGAAGAAACAAACTCAAAGATAAAACAAAAGGACAAGAATAAAAAATAAAAAATCGGTGGAGAAACATAGAAACCCCGAAGAAATATGTTAAAAATGGAAACGAAAAAAGGAAGGTAAAAGAAAAAAAAGTAAAGAAGCAAACTGAAAATAAAAAGGAATAAATGGAAGAAAACCAAAGAGAATCGCGCGACAGGGCCACCCCATTAAAGGAACTCTTTCAGGCCGGAACGACTCGCTATAGCGACACGCAGCGACCACTCGCATGCGTGTCCCCTTTGAGGAATTCCAGCGCACTAGCGGCACTTTCGATAATAATAATTAAAATCAACTAAAAAAGATAAAAATAATTAAAAAAACAAGCGGCACCAGGTTTTTTCCTTCTGGTTTGATTTTTCACATTTATTTTTCTATTTTTATGATTTTCTGAAATCTTCTAGAAATACATTTCTTACACAATGAATATGTTTTCTAATTAAAAGTATATTTTTTAAATACACAACAATGATTATTTAAAAAGACTATGACCTTTCTTAAATACACAATGATTTGTTTTCAAAAATATGTTATAAACATTTCGAAAACGCATGATAAAACTTTCTAAGATCAGGGTTAGCATTGTTTTTAAAAGGACAATTTTTAAAACACACAATGAACATATTTTTAAAAATCATGATGAATATTTTTACAACATGCCATACTTGTTTTGAAATATGTGATGAGCACAAATGACCTTTTTTTAGAAACATGAACAAAATTTTCAAATACACAGTGAACATTTTTTTAATATTAGATGAACATTTTTAGAATGCACGATGGGCCTTTTCACAAATACTACCATTGCTTTCTGTAAACTCGTTGACCATTCTTAAAATTCTTCATAGTGAACCTTTTTTAAGTACACAATGAATAATTTTGATAACACAACCAACAATTTGGGAATGTGAACCTTTTTAAATACACGATGGAAAGGATAATGATAGAAAACAACCAACAAAGAAAAGTTAGAAAAATAAATGGAAGTAAAAATGATCTTGTATTTAAATAAAACAGGATACGGAAAAATGTAATTCCAAATTTTTTCACCATATTTTATAAAAATGTTCATGTAATTAAATAAAAAATAAACTAAAATGAATGAAAAAGAAAAGGAAAAGGGAAAATAAAATAAAATAAAACATGAAAAAAAACATAAGAAAGATTAAAGACTGGTTGAAAACAAACTGAAAAAACAACAAAAAAACAAAAAATCGTGGAAGTAGTTCCTGTTCGTGTCACGACTGAGCTGTTCCACGTTCATCGCCCTATAGGCGAGCGCTAACTAACAGTGACAGTAGGAAATACATAGCCTTTCGGGTTCTTGTCCCCACTACCCCTCCAATTTCTTATTGTGGACTCCCTGATTTTTACTTGTTGGTCTTCACGTCACACATTAAGTTTCACTTGGGAGTTATGTACATGCAGCACACAATCCAAAATTTAAGGCTATGTACAAAAGACCCAAAGCGGACCAACCCTTCCCCAAACCTCCACAAGCGGGAGCTATATGCACCAAGCTGCCCTTTTTTTGCTTCTTCAATTTACTTTCAGTCTTGCAAGCGGTGAATATTAATATCTCCAGCGGTGTTGGCGAGACGCCGCGGTGGCACAATTCACGGCTTATAGGGTCGTGGTCTAAGGATCAGGTCGACTAGTTTAGAAACATTCCAAGTTACGATGTTTGTTTTTTGATTGCTAATTACTGTGCTTTGATTCATTGGTGCAATGTTTATTTTTAGAATGCTAATTACGGTGATTTGATTTATTGACACGATGTTCCTTTTTGGGAATGCCAATTACCGTGCTTTGATTGTAACTACGATGTTTTGATTACTAATTACGATGCTTTAGTTGGGACAACATTATTTGAACAATGTAGGTCATCGGACCTAAGATAACGAAAGGCTGATATTTAATGTTTCTGCCACAATTCGCTTGTTTAATATTATTAATAGTCACGGAGATAAGTAAAACAAAAAACTGGCGGATGTAGAGTCACTCTTTTTTGCTCATGGACGATTAGGCTAGCCATAGTGGGAGTAACTTAGGTGTTAACTTAACACACCCCAAGACAATTTTGCTTATGTGGCAAGTATTTAATGAGGAGAGAGGTGTTTGGAGTAACATAATATGTTACTGTAACATAGCGCTTCCCAAGGCAAAATGAGTCTATAAGCTAATAAATGAAACAATCTATGACACTACTACTATGATACTTTGCACTATGGAGGTAGTAACTTAGACTAGTGACATATGGATGACACTAGTATAAATTACTCCTCACTATGACCAGCCTTATAGACCGAAACACCTCCTCCCACTCACTTGTCTAAAGAAAAACCTCCTACTGACTTGACTTGCGCAACAGCTCATTTGCTATACCTATACTAGCTCCATTCTAAATTAGATGAAGTTTTCTACGAAGCCTGTAGGGTAACTTCTATATCTTTCTACCACTAATTAATAAATTATTAGTGGACTGTCAAGATAAATTTGAACCATATAGGATACATATACGTTCAAGTTGTACACCGGACTTTGGAATTTATTCTGTACACTACACTTAGACTCATCAAGGTTCACTGATAGACAAGCGCATCTGGTGTAGTGGTATCATAGTACCCTCCCACGGTACTGACCAGGGTTCGATTCCCTGGATGCGCATAATTTTTTTCTCCCATTTTTATTTTCCGATTGCTCATTCGTATATATAATCAAAAAGATAATTAATCTATGTGATCTATGTGTTGTAACCTAACCTTGGAAATCTAACTAGGCGACGTGGCTGGCAAATATGGTGGCTTTATGCCAATCAGCTTGGTTTGCATCTTTGCTTAGAGTTAGAATCAGCTTGGTATCATTTACTTTTTTTTGCGTGTGTTTTCCCAACTGATCTCGAAATTGCCTAAGCAGTTCGCTTGAAAGATTCTAACTGATGAATGTTCGCGTTCTGGATGTGACAAGATACATGCTAACATGCATATATCCATATCCAGGTGAAAACAGAATTCCACTTGATGATGATAAAATTACAGCGACGATAACTTCACAGTCGAAACACTTGCGCAGTTTGGACATCTAGGTACACGCGGTGCGCTGACATACATCAGCACTCGCCATATTGCCTGGCAGATCGACCAGCTTCACCATTTCCAGAAGACGTTGGATCCGCACTTGAACTTCTCCTTCCCCTCGCACTCGATCTCCAGGTCGTCGGTGATGAACGGGACTTTCTGCAACCACACAAGAAGACATGATCGTCAGCCAGCCAGAGCTTAGAGTTCATCCGGCCATGGAGGGTTAGATAAACAGGAGAGCTACCTTCTGCTTGGCGAGGTCCTGGCAGCCGGTGAAGTTGTAGGGGAACTTGCAGCTGCCGAACTGGACGGTGTAGGCGCGCGCGAAGTTGGCGCCGCTCGTCGCCGCCCTCTTCTTGTCGTTCAGCTCCTGATCACGCGCAAAAATCATCAAAAAGTCCGGTGAGAAATGAGCAACGAACCGACGGCGACAGGGAAGGAAGGAAACAGAGCGGACCTTGTTGAGCTTGCTCTTCTCGAGGTACTCGTCGAAGACGCTTGCCCTGGCCGACCCGGCGGAGGCGGCCGTGACGGCGAAGACGGCCGCCAGGCCGAGAAGCGCCGACCGCCGGTCCTTGGCCGGGGCGACCTGCACGCGCTTTGCCGCCGCCGGCGAGGCGGACTGCGGCACCGCCGCGGCGGGCTTGAGGCCGACCACACTGGTGTTCACGCCGGCCATGATCCTCTCGAGGTTTTCTTGATGAATCTGGTGTGTGTGCGTGTGTGTGGCCTCAGGGGAGGGGGGGTGTGGTGATGGTTTTGTTTTTGATCGCGGAGGATGCTGTGGAGGGAAAACGGCGCTGCGGTGGGCGTGTGGATAGGGTGAGGCTTGCTTCCATTCCATTGGCTGGCCTTGGCGCCACGGTGGCTCCCATTATCCTTACGGGATGGGGCCCATACGACACGTGGCAAGATCTCCTTGGCCTTGACCTGACTGTGCCACTAGATTTAGATTTTTAACCCTTGAGCTCTCACGAAACGGCTCATTTGCTATTTGTACAGTACTACCTCCGTCTAGGTGAATAAGTCATTCGCGTAGTTCTAGGTCATCGATTTGAGCAATTAAATATATGTTATATGTCATAAAAAGTATATCACTAGATTTCTACACGGATGTAGTTTCTAAATATATATATTTTGTTACATATAATACATATTTAGATAGTTAAATCGTCGACCTAGAACTACGCGAATGACTTATTCACCGAGACGGAGGTAATACATACTACTAGTTCTATTCAAAATTACATGACGTTTCTAAAGGCGTGTAGTGAAAGCTTTATATCTCCGACCACTAATTAGAATCTTTTGGATAAATTTGAAACTTAGGTTAGCTGTGCAATGGATTTTAGTGTACTAATGTTTATTATCCGTAATCAATGGTCACAAAACAACTAAGCGCATCTGGTGTAGTGGTATCATAGTACCCTCCCACGGTACTGACAACATATTTGTTTGTTCATTCTTATTTAAGAATGAAGTTAATCTCCTTTTGCTAACCTGACCTTGGAATTGGAATTGTATGTTTTATATCACTGAAGATGAAGATCAAATCTGCTGACAATGTATCCAGTCATATGTTTTGTCCTGGCAATGGCGAGCCATGTCACCCCATAAAAAGTAAACCAAGAGTACCGCCCATATGGTACCTAGAGTAGTGGCGAATGTTTGTCTATAAGAATCTTACTATGGCTAACCGTAGCTCTATGGCTGCCAAAGCTTCGCGGCTTCAAGCGTGATGAAACCAGGGGCATTCATGAGCAGGTTAGCTTGCTGGTTAGTAATTTGTCGATCAAACATAAAAACAATTAGGGCTCCAAGAGGAAATGTGTCATTATCTTAATCTTTAGTTCACAGTTCACACGATACAATGCAGTGGCTTACTGATAAGCTACAGCGTGACAAAATTTATAGCCATCAGAACTACTCTGCTACGATCAGACATCCGCTTTTCCTTGCCCTGTATAAAAACTGCAGAATACAGAATGGTGGACGAACTGCACACTGATTGCAAGCACAGATGATCGGTGATCGCAACCACGGAAGGGAACACATCTTTCAGCACCAGTCACACATCACCTGCAAGCACAAATGCCGTAAATCAGATTCCCATGGGGCAAACCAAGTGTGACATACAAATAACATGCTCATCTACAGGCTGCATGACTAAGCAAAGATGGTGTTGATTGTCACAGGGTGGTCTCACAGAACAATCAAATGGCATGGACAAAAGCGAAAAGCGGGTGCTCGGTTTATTTTCTGCTCAAGTACCAACAGTACTGCAGCTGCAGAAGCAGGATTCCATCATCCATAAGTGGTGAGATCAATCTAACAGCAAGCGCATGCCACAGTTACACGGAAATGATAAACTAATTTTAGTCAAGTATATATCAGAATTAAACCTGTAACACAATCTCAGTCCAGTATACTAAGCGTTTTAATTAAGTTCATGATGGAAAAACGCCACTTTCTGTCCGAACAGCACAGAGCTCATGTTTCGCTTTATGTTTTTACCAGTCACGACAACAACTGATCAGGGCGGTTATTGTTTACGGGCATTCTAACTTCTGACAACATTATGTACATCCAAAGGCTCACTAGTCTCATGTGAAAACATCTACTCCCTCCGACCCATAACATAACAGCGTTTTCAGTGTTAACAACGCTCTTATATTACGGGACGGAGGGAGTACTTCTGAAGTAGTTCGCACAGCACTATTACAGAGAGCCTCAAGAAACAAAACAAAAGAGTGCGTGTGCACCAGAGGTGGGAATAAAAGCATTCCTGTCCTTGAATGATAGTCCAGGTAAGTCAATACATCACCGCAACAGCATAAGACAACACTTGATCAAAGTGCCAAATTGAAGATCACCATTTATGTTATTCTATTAGCCTAACTGATGCAACATACTTCTTCAATTAACCAGTTCATCCCCAAAAGAGGATCAGTTATATGGTTTATTAAGACACATAACCAGCGCCGTCTAAAGGACAGACCCAGTGCATAGAAGCTCCCACACAAGGTGGGGTCTGGGGAGGGATTATAGGAACCTAGTCTTACCCCTGCAAAGTGCAATGCAGAGAGGCTGGTTCGAACCCAGGACCTCTTGGCACAAGTGGGGAGGACTTCACCACTGCGCCAGGCCTGCCCTCACATAACCAGCGCCGTCTAACGACTAATAAACGAATGGAACAATTAAGTAATATGATCCAAAAATTTCATTTAATGCACTCACAGGTGAGAAGAAGACCAATTATCACCGAAAATTTGCAATCGCCTCATCTCATAGTCAATTAATCATCCAGTACATTCATATAACATATGCAGGAACTCTCGAAAAGATAGTAAGACATTGGGTCCCTAAATTCACGCAAATGGTCCAATCAGTAAACACAAGAACAACCAAGCCTGGACCCTCACCTCACATGAGCTCCTCCTCCTTGCGGAGGTACTCGCCGGCGTCGGACTGGTGGAGCACCACCACGGCGTTGGTGTCGGCCTTCCTGCAGTCCTGCGCGCCCCTGGCGGCGACCCCAAACCCGAGGGGCACGTCGGCCATGGACATGACGACGACGCCGTCGCCGGACTTGGTGTTCTCGGTGATGCGCGCGAGCGCGGACTTGGGCACGGAGTTGCCGAAGAGGAACGAGCGCTCCGTGTCGGGCTTGAGCCAGATGCGGCGGCGCGCGTGGGCGGCGAGGAGGTCGAGCGCGTGGACGGTGAGGTGGAAGGCGCCGCCGTGGGTGAACTTGCCGATGGGCGTGCCGACCCCGGCGAGGCGCGTGCGGGAGACGGCGGTGGCGCGGCGGACGAGCGACTCGGAGGCGTAGAAGACGCGGTTCTTGTGGAGGCGGAGGCAGTAGCGGCCGGGCTCCGGGTCGGGGCCCTCCACGGAGGGCCGCTCCAGGAGGTGCTTCAGGTTGGGGCCGGTGAACTTGAAGAGCTTCTCGAAGACCATCGTGGTCTCCTTCTCGTCGAGCGGCCGCATGGTGGAGGCGGCGGCGGGGTTTGGGGGCGGAGGGCTGAGGGGGGAGCGGCGGTGAAGGTTGGGGACGGACGGCGGCTAGGGTTTAGTCGGGTGCTTCCTCCCCCTTGGTTTTATCGGGACTGCGGGCCTTCAGATTGTCGGCCGTTGGATCGGTTAAATCCTACGGCTGATAGCATGCCTCACAATTGCTTCGCATGCCAATGGTTTTGCGTATGCCCGCTCCATTTGACCACTTTCCATTTTTTTTAACCAAATTCTTTTTCAAAAATCGCTTGCCGAATTATGTGTATATGTGGTTCCTAACACCATACTCATACATATATACATATGACTACTAGAGATAAAGCATACTCATACATGTAGATATAACTACTAGAGATTCAAACCGGAGCGAACCAACCTGTGGTTAGATGGTTAGAGGGACAGTGATATCCCCAGCCCAGGGTTCAAATCCTAGTGCTTGCATTATTTCTGAATTTATTCCACGAAGGAGTTGAATCCCTATATAAAACCGAACACGGAGAATCAACCATTCTGCATGTGCCGATGACGCGTTATGTTGCTACTCTCGAGTTTCACCATCATGAAGAAAAAGGTACCCTATGAATGCTTAGAGCATCTACCATCGGACTTGTCAATTCCCCCCCCCCCCAAGTCTATATGTCCGTGAACAACGCCCGGTCACCTCTCATTTCCCCGCATCCGTAGCTACCCCCCTTAAATCCCTGCAACCCCATGCAAGGTGATCAACACTACGTAGATAAATTCAACATAGTATAGTGGGCACATCAAGTTTATACAAATCGGGCATAATAAGTTCACAAAAGATCAGACATAGAAAGTTTGTCGATCGACTATGATATACGACTAAACGATAGATAAAAATAGATACGAGGCGTCGAATTCCACCACTTCCTTGTCGGGCCCTTGCCCTTGGTGTCTCTAGAGCGGATGTAATACTCCTCGGCGTTGATGTCGGTGGTCAAAGGGGTGTCACATCGACACTTGTGGTGCCGCCACCGATGGAGGTGGACGAGGACAAGGAGGGGAGGTCTGCCAGGCGTCGAGTGACGGGGACCTGCTCTCGGCGAGGCGTTGAGCTTTCGTCGTGTTGGTCGTCCTTTGTCGCACGAGCCGCTTGAATTCCTCGATACCGAGCCGCTATGCCTTGGCATCTTTGCGGCGGCGACGGCGGGCGCTCGTCTCCGTCGTGGGCAAGGAGTGGCAGATGACGTCGTGAAGAAGGTCGTCCTCCAGGTCGTGGGAAGCGGCCTGGGCGTGAATCTACATGACCTATAGCTGGACTGGCTACATCCGGCCTGCGTCGCCCTGTGCCTCGCGCAGAGAGCGACCCGCACTTCCGACTCGGGGAGTTGCGACTTCCGACTCGGGGAGTGATAAGGTTTGATCCGATTGAGAATGAGGTGGGGTTTATGTGGCGTCGAGGTGGGCCAACATGGGATGGTCCCACATGACGGCTGCGTCTGGGCGTATTCAGATCACCTCATATTCATCCCACATGAGTTGGATTCAAGGGATGCAGGACAGCCCAGACATTTGGGTTAGGTCTGAGGAGTCGGGATGCGATTTTTCGATTGGGGCAACATCTTAGAGCAACTCTAGCAGACCCTGCATCCCGCCCCGACCCGCAAAATAACCGCCAAAATGCGCGTCGGGGCGGAAAAACCTGCCCGGTCAGACCCCGCATCTCGCTCCGCCCCGCAAAAATTTTTGGGGGCGCGGCAAAATCCC
>NC_041382.1:72815787-72865054 GCF_002162155.2 Triticum dicoccoides | reverse complement strand
GGTTGGTGGGGGGACATTTCAGCCCGCGCTTTCCCCACCAACCACCTTTCCTCCCCCCTCGCGCCGCCGTCGGGCCGCCGCCCAAGATTCCAGCGAAAGCCGCCGGCAGGAGCACGCCGAAAGGCCTCCACGCGCACGAGACCTTCCCTCCCTCCCCCCATGCGTTGGCGGGCCGCCGGATTTGCGGATCTGCGGCACTTCATCGCGGGCCGCCGAATTTGGCTTTTCTGGCCTCCTGTTGCTGCGTCAAGCGATGGAGTGGTCGGGGAGCCTCTCCCGCAGCCCCGGCAAGGGCGCATCGCCGCATGCAGGTTCGGGTTCGTCCGCCCGCCGCCGCGAACGGTTTGCAAGCATGGATTCGTCCGGCCGTCCACCGGGCTCGGCGCTCGCGCAACGTCTCTGTAGCTTGCCGGTGTCGCTCATATAGTGTGATGACTGCACGCGGACAGTGCTGCGGCTAACTTCGGGCACGCTGAAGCACCCCGGATGGGTGTTCTTCAAATGCGAAAACGACGGGGTACGTGAATTTGCGGTAGCTCATTTGATAGCTTATTCTTTAGTTCAATTGCGGATCCTCATTTTGAACATGGTCATTCTTTTGTGTAGGGCGGTGGGTGCTCATTTTGGTTTTGGGAAGGCCAATACATTGATTTATTAATAGAAAGAAACTTAATAGATGGTAGTGCACTCCTTAGTAGAATCGAAGGCAATGATACGTCTGCATGACACCACTTATATGTTACTACCCACTATGAAAGTAGTAATATAGACTAGTAACATCGGCAAGTTACTACCTTATGTTACTCTTCATTGTGAGATGAATAAACTAGCCAATTAGAGATGAATAAACTATCCAAGCCAGTATCTTGATTCGTGTTCCGGCGAGGCAGTAAAAGAGATGAATAAACTAGCCAATTAGTATCTTGATTTGTGTTCCGGCTGGCACCTGCAGGCCGGGCAAAGTCTCCTCCAGCTGCGGAAATGGTAGTGGATCCCCAGTCCTAACGCGAGCCCCAAAGTCAACCGGCGGAGTGGCCACCCACCCGTCATTCCGACGAACCCTGCCCCTCCTACCCGTGCTGTTTAAAGCCCCGGTCACAACACAAACTCCCCGGCCATCAGCATTCAGCCGTCTCCCAAACCCAGAGCATCCTCGCTCACCGGCAACGCGCTGCGACCAGGGCAGCCATGGCACCCCGTGCTCTGCCTCTGCTCCTCCTCGTCCTGGCCGTCGCCGCCGTGTCGGCAGCACCCATCGTCCGCGCGAGCGCCGAGGACGGCGAGGTCGGCACGAGGAGGCGGCTGCTGCAGGTCGCCGGCAGCAACAGCACCGACACCAACGGCACGGCGGGGTACATCAGCTACGGCGCGCTGTTCGCCGACACGGTGCCGTGCCCCTACTCCGGCGCGTCCTACTACAACTGCCGCCCCAGCGCGGAGGCCAACCCCTACGAGCGCGGCTGCTCCGCCATCACGCAGTGCCGCGACTGATGACACGCGAACGACCCACGTTCCTGCTGCTCGTTGCTGTCGCTGTTTCCTTGAGCCACGGGGTTGAGTTTTTCCTTGACATGAATATTTTCATTCATTTTGGTGTTGTTGTGCTTCGATGTACTATATGTGGTGTATGAGATGATTTGATGGTTAATTTCGAGCATTTAACAGAGCGGCCGAGCAGTATCAATGTGGCATGAGACCTATTGCCATTTCCCCCCGTTTTATCCGCGGTTACATGTTCCCACGCTATGCTTTCAACGGAGTTACAGTCGCACGTAACGCGGCACTGTCCATTGAGCTAGAACAATATGATGTTACAACCGCCATAGCTATAAGAGGAGCACATCGGAAACGAGGCAGAGCTGCTAGCATTTTCCAGTCTCCATTCACCAAAACAGTCCTCCGTTTCACAGTTTCAGCATGGCCAGAAGTAATATGCCTGTGCATACAGAACTGATGACCACGATAAACGATGGTAAAAAAGAAATGGACGGAGGCTGGGTGGTCATACCGGTGAGCATTTGCAAGCATTTTTTATAGAGTTTTTGCATTTGCAGTGACGCTGACGCCACTCCATTGTTGGTGTGTTGCAGGTTCCAAAACAGCAGTTTCTCTACTCCCTTCGTTCTAAATTACTTGACCCATATTTATCTAGACACGGATGCATCTAGACACTAAATAAGTATAGATGCATTCATATTTAGACAAATTCAAGTCAACTAATTTGGAATGGAGGGAGTACATGGCAGCCACTAATAAGGCAAGCGTTTGACCAAAGAGGCTTAACATGGCAACCACTAAATCTAGCAAAATGAAGGAACGCGCAATTCTGTAGTAAGCTGGCAATTTGCAAGATACCGGGAATCAGTGTTCGGTAGCTGGAGACGTGTATTGGCACCAGTATATATGTTTAATCCAATCATGCAGACGACTTATCCTCTCAAATGTTGTTCAGGTAGCCGTTTTATTTCAGGATATTCTGCTATGTACTCATAGGTGCAATCATGGGCAGTCTGTAGGGTAACTATTTGATATTTATGACATCAGTCCCCATCAAATATTATTATCACATTGCATTTGTTCTCTGAGCTCATTGTGGGGTGTTCTGGACCCTCTTCAGAACTCCCAGTTTCTGCAAGCTTCGTTTACCCATAGAGCTGATCCAGCTAATGTAATGGCTTCTTTGGATCACAGGATTTGCAAAACAAAGGTATAGGAAAAATGGAGGATTTAGTTGCCATGACATAGCCAATTCTATGGAATTTTCCCAGAGGTTGGACCTCATGCATGAATTCCTCTGCAATCAGCACCTTGGCGACCAAATCCTAAGGAATTTCAATGACCAAATCCTGTGATCCAAATACATTCCATAGAAAACAATCCCGAGGATTGATATCCCGTGAGAATTCTATGAAAATCCTCCAATCCAAAGAAGCTACACCCTAAAAAAACTAATCTAACTACAGCTCACATCCAAATGCCTTTTGCAGGGGGCACCTACTGAAGCGGCAAATCATGTTCCTTACGAGGTTGGTGCCAAAGAACTCACCTACTGAAGCAGCAATTCTCCTGGTCGTACCTTTTTTTTTAAACCGGTGTCGATGTCTAAACTACAAGCAATGTATCCTATGCACCAGTAGTTTTTGTGAAACCAATGCACCCGATGTTAGCAATCTCTCCTACTTAAAAAACTAATTAATGTGTACGTGCAATGCACGTTAATTTGAAAGTATATTAAATTCATGCGGATATTAAGTAGGATATTATTTATGTGTTATTATGTGATTAGCACTATATTTTTTCGACAAAAAATGGATTTTATTAGCTCAAAATGAAGCATCAAGACGATGCAAAACACCATGAGCACACACCTGGCATCTGCATAGTTAGGATGCACACAGGCAACACGAACACACGCACACAAGAAAACACACCGACCAATAGCAAAGTCATATAAGACCAAAGCTATGAGCAGGCGAGGAAAAAACCCCCAAAATGATCAGATTCATGATTGGCAAACTACAACAATGACCATATCCGCACCAATCATCTCATGACATCACACAATCGACGAGTTTCTTTAACAGCAACGCCTTCAGGATAGGAGCAGCGCTCAAACGCCGTCGTCGCCGGATCCAACCACCAAAGGCTAGAATCTAGGTTTTCACCCTGAAGAATTAGTCCGAGCATATCCGAGCAATGCCTCCAGCAAGGTAACCATGTTAAAAACATCGCCATTGCCAGGTATAACCAACTTGGATCAGACCTAGGCTTTCACCCCGGAGCTCGCGATCGGGGTGCTCGATTAGCACCACTATCGATGTCACTCATGTGTTGTCGCCACCACTTTTCCGCGAACCCAGCAACTACGTGTGATGTGCGACCACTGTTGTTGCACAATCATCCCTATGCGTCAAACTGTTGTCCATAGTTTGCATCTTGCTGCCGAAGTCAACCACCGGATCTGAAGGAAAACCCTTCTGAAGACCTTTCAGTGGCCATCGCAATCTGCAACAAGACTATCGCCGCAAGCCGGAGTGGTCATCTCCACGGGCGAATCTGGGTGATGGGACGACCGGTTCGGAAACACACCCGTGTCTGGCCAGATCAGAACGACGGGTATCATTGCACGATGGCGACAACAATCACCACGCCACAGATCAAGCCCAGCCAGCATCCGCAGGTCAAGCCCCGTCGGCATCGATGACCACAGACCCGTGCATTGCTCAGGATGAGCAGCACAACCAGAAGGCGAGGCACCCAGGAGAGGACTGATGTCGCTTGAAGCTACGTCGGTATTTCCCCAAAGAGAAAGGGATGATGTTGTTGGGGAACGTAGTAATTTAAAAAAAATCCTACGCACACGCAAGATCATGGTGATGCATAGCAACGAGAGGGGAGAGTGTTGTCTACGTACCCTCGTAGACCGAAAGCGGAAGCGTTAGCACAACGCGGTTGATGTAGTCGTACGTCTTCACGATCCGACCGATCCAAGTACCGAACGCACGGCACCTCCGGGTTTAGCACACGTTCAGCTCGATGACGTCCCGCGAATTCCAATCCAGTAGAGCTTTACGGGAGAGTTCCGTCAGCACGACGGCGTGGTGACGATGATGATGTTCTACCATCGCAGGGCTTCGCCTAAGCACCGCTACGATATGATCGAGGTGGATTATGGTGGAAGGGGGCACCGCACACGGCTAAGAGATCAATTGTGTGTCTATGGGGTGCCCCCTGGCCACGTATATAAAGGAGTGGAGGAGGAGAGGCCGGCCAAGAGGAGGAGGCGCGCCCAAGGGGGGGCAATCCTACTCCAAGTAGGTTTTGCCCCCCTTTCCTATTCCAACTAGGAGAAGGGGGAAGGAGGAGGTGGAGAGAAGGAAGGAGAAGGGGGGCCGCGCCCGCTTCCCTTTCCCAATTCGGATTGGGGCAAGGGGGACTGCGCGCCACCTCCTGCTGCCTCTCCTCTTCCACTACTTTGGGCCCATGAGGCCCAATAACCCCCGGGGGGGTTCCGGTAACCCCCCAGTACTCCGGTATATATCCGATAACCCCCGGAACCATTCCGGTGTCCGAATATAGTCGTCCAATATATCAATCTTCATGTCTCGACCATTTCGAGACTCCTCGTCATGTCCGTGATCACATTCGGGACTCCGAACAACCTTCGGTACATCAAAACTCATAAACTCATAATATAACCAGCATCGAAACGTTAAGCGTGCGGACCCTACGGGTTCGAGAACTATGTAGACATGACCGAGACATGTCTCCGGTCAATAACCAATAGCGGAACCTAGATGCTCATATTGGCTCCCACATATTCTACGAAGATCTTTATCGGTCAGACCGCATAACAACATACATTGTTCCCTTTGTCATCGGTATGTTACTTGCCCGAGATTCGATCGTCGGTATCTCAATACCTAGTTCAATCTCGTTACCGGTAAGTCTCTTTACTCATTCCGTAATACATCATATTGCAACTAACTCATTTAGTTGCAATGCTTGCAAGGCTTAAGTGATGTGCATTACCGAGAGGGCCCAGAGATACCTCTCCGACAATCGGAGTGACAAATCCTAATCTCGAAATACGCCAACCCAACAAGTACCTTTGGAGACACCTGCAGAGCACCTTTATAATCACCCAGTTATGTTGTGACGTTTGGTAGCACACAAAGTGTTCCTCCGATAAATGGGAGTTGCATAATCTCATAGTCATAGGAACATGTATAAGTTATGAAGAAAGCAATAGCAACAAACTAAACGATCAAGTGCTAAGCTAACGGAATGGGTCAAGTCAATCACATCATTCTCCTAATGATGTGATACCGTTAATCAAATGACAACTCATGTCTATGGTTAGGAAACATAACCATCTTCGATCAACGAGCTAGTCAAGTAGAGGCATACTAGTGACACTCTGTTTGTCTATGTATTCACACATGTATTATGTTTCCGGTTAATACAATTCTAGCATGAATAATAAATATTTATCATGATATAAGGAAATAAATAACAACTTTATTATTGCCTCTAGGGCATATTTCCTTCAGTCTCCCACTTGCACTAGAGTCAATAATCTAGATTACACTGTGATGATCCTAACACCCATGGAGCCTTGGTGCTGATCATGTTTTGCTCGTAGAAGAGGATTAGTCAACGGGTCTGCAACATTTAGATCCGTATGTATCTTGCAAATTTCTATGTCTCCCACCTGGACTAAATCCCGGATGGAATTGAAGCGTATCTTGATGTGCTTGGTTCTCTTGTGAAATCTGGATTCCTTCGCTAAGGCAATTGCTCCAGTATTATCACAAAAGATTTTCATTGGACCCGATGCACTAGGTAGGACACCTAGATCGGATATGAACTCCTTCATCCAGATTCCTTTATTTGCTGCTTCCGAAGCAGCTATGTACTCCGCTTCACATGTAGATCCCGCCACGACGCTTTGTTTAGAACTACACCAACTGACAGCTCCACCGTTTAATGTAAACACGTATCCGGTTTGCGATTTAGAATTGTCCGGATCAGTGTCAAAGCTTGCATCAACGTAACCATTTACGATGAGCTCTTTGTCACCTCCATAAACGAGAAACATATCCTTAGTCCTTTTCAGGTACTTCAGGATGTTCTTGACCGCTGTCCAGTGATCCACTCCTGGATTACTTTGGTACCTCCCTGCTAGACTTATAGCAAGGCACACATCAGGTCTGGTACACAGCATTGCATACATGATAGAGCCTATGGCTGAAGCATATGGAACATCTTTCATTTTCTCTCTATCTTCTGCAGTGGTCGGACATTGAGTCTGTTGGAGAACGTAGCATAAATTCAAAATTTTCCTACGTGTCACCAAGATCTATCTATGGAGTCATCTAGCAACGAGGGAGGAGTGGATCTACATATCCTTGTAGATCGCGCGCGGAAGCGTTCAAGAGAACGGGGTTGATGGAGTCGTACTCGTCGTGATCCAAATCACCGATGATCCTAGCGCCGAACGGACGGCACCTCCGCGTTCAACACACGTACGGAGCAGAGACGTCTCCTCCTTCTTGATCCAGCAAGCGGGGAGGAGAGGTTGATGGAGATCCAGCAGCACGACGGCGTGGTGGTGGAAGTAGCGGGATTCCAACAGGGCTTCGCCAAGCGCTGCGGGAGGAGGGAGATGTGTCATGGGAGGGAGAGGGAGGCGCCAGGGCTTAGGTATTGTTGCCCTCCCTTCCCCCCCCCCACTATATATAGGGCCAAGGGAGAGGGGGCGCAGCCTTGGCCCTTCCTCCAAGGAAGGGTGCGGCCAAGGGAGGAGTCCCTCCTCCCCAAGGCACCTCGGAGGTGCCTGTCGTGGTTCTAAGCCTGACAGTAGAGTGGGGGTAGGTATGGAGAGGCAAGGTCCTAGCTATGGAGAAGTTGTAAACACAAGGGATGTACGAGTTCAGGCCCTTCTCGGAAGAAGTAAAAGCCCTACGTCTCGAAGCCCAGAGGCGGTCGAGTGGATTATGTGTATATGAGTTACAAGGTACCGAACCCCTCTACCTGTGGAGGGGGGTGGCTTATATAGAGTGCGCCAGGACCCCAGCCAGCCCACGTAGGAGAGGGTTTAAGATGAGTTAAGTCCGGGGCGTTACTGGTAACGCCCCACATAAAGTGCCTTTACTATCATAAAGTCTACTTAATTACAGGCCGTTGCAGTGCAGAGTGCCTCTTGACCTTCTGGTGGTCGAGTGAGTCTTCGTGGTCGAGTCCTTCAAGTCAGTCGAGTGAGTCCCTCGTTGGTCGACTGGAAGGTGACCTCTTCTAAGGGTGTCCTTGGGCAGGGTACTTAGATCAGGTTCGTGACCCTACCCTAGGTACATGACCCCATCATTAGCCCCCGAATGGATTGAGGCTTTGAGTGAGGAAGGAGTTGATGTTATTTCCAATTAACTTTTGCACACTGGTCATGCGTTGTTCTGGACCAAAGAATCTCTTCGTTGATAGTGACCAACTTGTCTTCAGTCGACTCGATCCATTCTCTTCTTTCATCGAGTGATGTTTGGAGCTTTGACGATTTCCGAGCGACGGATCGCAGGAAATCCCGCGTCTGACAGACCGGTCTGCCGTTCGCGGATTCCGCGGGATGCGAAATTTGGGGAAGCGCGCGAAGCGGAGCGGACCGCGGCGTTCGGATGGGACGGGACATAGACACCTCGATCCCCGCGCCGCTTTCTTCGCCACGTATCCCGCCTGCATAACTGTTCCTGGATATGATTAGATCGACCGGGCCCACCTGTCATCCACTCGGAAGGGACCTTATAAATGCGCCTGGCGAGGGTTTTTTGTACAGTGCCTCAGCATTCTCTTTCTCTGCTCCCTTCGTCTCCGCCCGACGCGTTCGCTCTCGCCTCTGCCCAACCTCTCCTCGCGCGTCTCGCCGGCAACCATGGCCAAGGAGAAGACGGCGGTGCTGGAACGCGCGAAGAAGGCGTCGGCGACGGAGAAGGCGAAGGGGAGATCCACCAGCCGCGGTGGGTCTTCGTCTAGATCCCGCCTGCCGAAGGGCTGGGTCCAAGGAGACTGGATCCAGTCGACCATCACGGAGAAAGACCTCCTCGACATGGCCAACGAGGGCTTGATCCCCCATGGAGCTGCGAGGCTTCCGGGGAAGGAGTGGCAGCCCCAGCCAGAAGAGGGTGAGTGCGTGCTCTTGGCCACCCATGTTGATCGTGGATTTTCTTTGCCGCCGAGCATTTTCTTCCGTGGTTTCTTGAACTTCTTTGGAGCGCGGCTCCACCACTTTACCCCAAATTCTATCGCCTATCTTGCCGCATTCGTGTCCATGTGTGAGGGTTTTCTGGGCTGTCGACCGCACTGGGGTTTGTTCAAGCATATATTCACGTGTCGCTCTCAGACCGTGAAGAAGGCGAGCCAATGCGACGAAAGAACCCGAGTCGTCCAAATGTGTGGGGGCCTGGGGATCCAGGTGAGGAATAAGAGCACCTTCCCAGCCATGACTTTTCCCGAGTCAGTCAGAGGCTGGCAGTCGACCTGGTTCTACTGCCAGGATCAGTCGACACCGGGGCAGTCGAGTGGACTCCCTCAGTTTACCATGGACCGAGTGAACAAGCCCTCCTCTCTGAAGTTGATTCCGGAGGAGAAAGCTGACGTGAAGATGTTGATGGAGCGCGTGGTACAGTTGGTTCGGGAGGGAGTGACGGGCATGGATCTCCTGGAGGTTTTCCTTAGGCGTCGTATCCAGCCCCTTCAGTTCCGGAGCCACTGCATGTGGTTGTACTGTGGGACTGAAGACGAGACTCGAGTCCATCCAGAAGCAATCGACGATGTCACTCTAGAAAGATGGATGGCCGCCGTTACCGGAAACAAGGATAACCCACGCGGAGCCAGAAGGATTCCTCCACTCGACCACAACAGTGATCCAAACAAGGTATGCCTGCTTGCTCTCCACTGTGTTCTTGTCATATTCATTTCTGTTTATTCTGCCAATTGGTCGATTGATCCTTGTCTTGATGTCTATCAGGCCCTCACCGAGTTGTACTCGATGCCCAATGGAGCACAGGCTCCGACTGAGGAGGGTGAGGCGAGTGGGGGCGAGAGCCAGGAGGAGGAGGAATGGGACTCGGACGTTGCTGAGGATGATGACGACGATGACGACGATGATGGTGATGAAGATGACGCTGAAGACGAGGAAGAAGAGGAGGAGGAGGTCGTACCACCGCGCTCAGAAAGGCGGTCGAAGCTTGTCCACGACCCTTTGACTGAACGTGGCAAGGGGGTTGCGACCGTTGCACAGTCGACCAAGCGCCCTCGGACCACCTCTCCGACGCCGACTGAAAAGGCGCCGAAGCAGCCCCGGGCGGCTCCGTCGAAGCCGACCAAGCTCCTGCCGAAGATGAAGGTGTCCATCCCCACCATATCAGGGTAATCATGCTGCTTAAGTCTTCTTATTTTGTGTGAACTTTGTCTCTGGTTGACGCTGAAGTTAGTCGACTGATTCTTTGGAGTTGCAGTGCTGCTACTTCTGAGACCTCAGCCCGGGCTGATGACCATGAGATGGAGGACGCAGCCACCTCAAAACCAGGTACAATATTCTTAATGCCGTTTTTAGTCGACTGACTCATGATCTCTGATCCTGATTCTTCCCTGTAGCTCCACCCAATGCTGTTATCACTCTCCCTGATGATGATGAGGATGAGGAACCGCTGAAGCGCAGAAGGAGTAGGAAAGCGTCCGCCAGCAGGGTGCCCCAGGATGTGACGGCGCTTGAGATTGTGATTGCGGAAGAAGAGAACACCACTCGACACACTGTGTCCTTCGCAGATCCACTGACGAGTGCTCAGCAGCCCTCCCTCTTCACGACGCACCACGTCCCAGAGGATCAAGCTGGCGCCGCGAAGGAGGCGATACGCCAGGCAGGGATCATGATGGAGCAGTTAAGGACCATCCGGGATGCGAGCCAGGCAGCTTACGACGCCAGTTCCGCCCTTCAAAGCAATGTTCAGGTCAGTCGACCACCGCCTGTTCTGTTAGGATATGCTATCAAAAACTTTTCTTTCTAGAATTTATAGTAGTCACCCACTGGGTGTGTCGATTCAGACTTCATGTTAGCGGGGGCACGCTGAGTGCACCCGCTGGGTGTAGTCCCCAAGGCTAAGGTCGACTGCTAGCAGTCGGCCTTAGGCTTTATAATTTCAGTCTTTCTGTCATTCGACCAAGTCGACTGGATTTCGCAAACCGGTCGACTGGTCGACTCTGTCTTCAATAGGATTAGTGGGGGCACGCTGAGTGCACCCACTGGGTGTAGTCTCCAAGGCTAAGGTCGACTGCTGGCAGTCGGCCTTAGGCTTTATAATTTCAATCTTTCTGTCATTCGACTATGTCGACTGGATTTCGCAAACCGGTGGGGGCACGCTGAGTGCACCAACTGGGTGTAGTCCCCGAGACTGTGGTCGACTGCTTGCAGTCGATTACAGTCTTAAAGAATACATCTCTTTTTTTTTGAGGTCGACTGGTCGACTCTATCTTCAATAGGATTAGTGGGGGCACGCTGAGTGCACCCACTGGGTGTAGTCCCCGAGACTACGGTCGAATGCTTGTATTCGGCTGTAGTCTTAGAAACGTGTGATTTTTCCCTTTTTCACTCGGAAGTGAATTATTTTTGACATCTAGTCGATTGGTTCTTCGTAGAACTCCTGTGATCTTGTGGCTCGCTACTCTGAGCTGGAAAACAAGCACACTCAACTCGAGCTGAACTTGAAGCTGGTTCAGGAGAAGCTGACGAAGGCAAAGGAGGAGACCGAAGGTATGTTTGGTGAGACCCTGACGACTGCTTTTCCCCTTGTTTGTTTCAAAATCTGATCTTGCTGTAACTTGCAGGTAAGGTAAGGGAGGCCCAACAGAAGAAAGACCTTGAACTAGCTGAGAAGATCAAGCTTGCTGACGAGAAGTTAGCTTCAGTCACCAAGCTTGAACAAGACAATACCAATCTGAAAGCTGCTCTTGGGATCGCCAACAAGGAGGTCAGTCGACTGAAAACTGATAAAGCTGCCCTGACCGACCAAGTCAGTAAGTTGACTGGGAAGAAAAATGATCTGGAGGCCTTCCTGAGTGGTCTTGCCAAGAAGCTGTTTCTTATGCTTGAAGGTAAACCTCTATGCTCGGCAATCATTTCCAATCGTGGTTTTCCATTCGACCATTCCCTTGACTCAGTGATCGTCCTTGCAGAATTTTGCCAAAACTTTGAAGAAGAAACTAGCCGGCTGGAGCCAAACCTCGACCCCGTCAATTCTCCGGTGAACGACGAAGTTGCCATGGATGTTTTCCGACTGGAGTCCCGTGTTGCAGCTGTCGTGGACTATCTCGCAAGGCTGAAGGTCGCCACATCTCGCATCGACTCGACGCTCTGGCCCGGGGAGACACTTCAGAATGACCTTGAGTCGCTGATGGCTCGCTTGAACACGATCCCTGGTCGAGTGCAGGAATGGAAGAAGTCCTCGGCTCGGTGCGGTGCAGATGTTGCTCTGTGTCTGGCCCGAGTCCACTGCAAAGATGCGCGAGAAGAGAAGCTGGCGGCCCTCCGGGTGGCCAACACCAAGAAACACGACTTCAGGTCCTTTATGGAAACTTTCCTTGCGGCTGCCACTCGGATCGCAGACGGAATTGATCTTGATGTGTTTGTTGCACCTTCCAGCCCTCCACAGGAGGGGTAAAAAACTTCTTCTAAGCTCGACGCTTTAAATTTGCCTCGGAATGCCGAGTGGAATTGTAACCGATAAACCTTAACGGGCTTAACGCCTGAGCACTTTCGGTTCCTTTAGATATCGATTCGAACTTGAATTTGGTGCTTGAATATGATTGCTTTTGGCTCGAAATGTCTTTTGCAGGTTCAAAGCAGGGCGCCTTTACTGCAATCGACTTATTCCTTAGTCCACTTAGGCGAGCACTGGGCTACGGCTAAGCCTCCGAGTGGAAGTCCGGCTTACCACTCGGTAGGATTTCGATAACTTAGGCGAGTACTTGGACTGCAGCTAAGCCCCCGAGTGAGAGGTTTGCTCTTCACTCGGTAGGATTTCGATAACTTAGGCGAGTTCTTGGACTGCAGCTAAGCCCCCGAGTGAGAGGTTTGCTCTTCACTCGGTAGGATTTTTTACAAACTTAGGCGAGCACAGGGCTGCAGCTAAGCCTCCGAGTGAGAGGTTTGCTCTTCACTCGGTAGGATTTCGATAACTTAGGCGAGTACTTGGACTGCAGCTAAGCCTCCGAGCGGAAGTCCGGCTTACCACTCGGTAGGATTTTTATATCTTAGGCGAGCACTGGGCCGCAGCTAAGCCTCCGAGTGAGAGGTTTGCTCTTCACTCGGTAGGATTTTTATAACTTAGGCGAGTGCTTGGACTGCAGCTAAGCCCTCGAGTGAGAGGTTTGCTCTTCACTCGGTAGGATTTCGATAACTTAGGCGAGTTCTTGGACTGCAGCTAAGCCTCCGAGTGAGAGGTTTGCTCTTCACTCGGTAGGATTTTTTACAAACTTAGGCGAGCACAGGGCTGCAGCTAAGCCTCCGAGTGAGAGGTTTGCTCTTCACTCGGTAGGATTTTTATAACTTAGGCGAGTGCTTGGACTGCAGCTAAGCCTCCGAGTGAGAGGTTTGCTCTTCACTCGGTAGGATTTTTTACAAACTTAGGCGAGTGCTTGGACTGCAGCTAAGCCCCCGAGTGAGAGGTTTGCTCTTCACTCGGTAGGATTTTTTACAAACTTAGGCGAGCACAGGGCTGCAGCTAAGCCCCCGAGTGGAAGTCTGGCTTACCACTCGGTAGGATTTCGATAACTTAGGCGAAACGGATTCGCAGCTAAGCCTCCGAGTGGGAGTCAGGCTCGCCACTCGGTAGGATTTTTACAAACTTAGGCGAAACGGATTCGCGGCTAAGTCACCCACTGAGGGGGAATTTTATTGGACAAAAATAAAAAGTGACAAAAATTATGGAGGAACTATGACACTATTATTTTGAGGTCCATGAACTACAGAAGTACTTTATTGCAACTCATCCGAGTGATAAACCTTAAGTGTAAAATGGGCGGAGTAGTTCCGCGTTCCAAGCTCGGGGCTCGTCGATATTATGCTCGACGTTGTAAAGACGGTACGCCCCGTTGTGGAGAACCTTGGTGACGATGAAGGGACCTTCCCAAGAAGGAGCAAGCTTGTGTGGTTTGTGCTGATCCACTCGGAGAACCAAGTCTCCTTCCTGGAAGGCTCGACCTCTCACATTTCTGGCGTGGAAACTACGCAAATCTTGTTGGTAGATGGTCGACCGGATCAGAGCCATCTCCCTTTGTTCCTCCAAAAGGTCGACTGCATCCTGCCGCGCTTGTTCAGCTTCTGCTTCGTTGTAGATTTCAACTCGAGGAGCATTGTGGAGAAGATCACTCGGCAAGACTGCTTCAGCTCCGTAGACCAAGAAGAATGGAGTTCTTCCGGTCGACCGATTAGGTGTGGTCCGCAGTCCCCAAAGCACTGAGGGAAGTTCGTCGACCCAAGCTCCAGCTGCATGCTTGAGATCACGCATCAGTCGGGGTTTCAATCCCTTGAGAATCAGGCCATTGGCTCGCTCCGCCTGTCCATTCGACTGCGGATGGGCGACTGAAGCATAGTCGACCCGTGTGCCTTGAGAGTTACAGAAATCTCTGAATTCCTCCGAGTCAAAGTTCGACCCATTATCCGTAATGATGCTGTGCGGGACCCCATATCTGAATATTAGTTCCCTGATGAAGCTAACAGCAGTACCGGTGTCAAGGTTCTTGATTGGTTTAGCCTCGATCCACTTGGTGAACTTGTCGACTGCCACCAGTACATGCGTGAAGCCGCTTCGCCCTGTTCTCAAAGGACCAACCATGTCCAACCCCCATACCGCGAAAGGCCAGACGGGTGGGATGGTCTTCAGAGCCGATGCAGGCTTGTGCGACATATTCGAGTAGAACTGACATCCCTCGCACTTATCCACTATCTCCTTTGCCATCTCATTCGCCTTTGGCCAGTAAAATCCGGCTTGGTATGCTTTGGCCACGATGGTCCGAGAGGACGCATGATGACCACAGGTTCCCGAGTGGATATCATTGAGGATGAGTCGACCTTCTTCTGGTGTTATGCACTTCTGACCGACTCCAGTCGCGCTTTCTCTGTATAACTGTCCTTTGATTACGGTAAAGGCCTTAGATCGGCGGACGATCTGTCGAGCCTCTTCCTCATCCTTCGGGAGCTCTTTTCTCAGGATAATTGAGTTAACCATGCCCTCGCAGAACCTTCCAGCATGAGGGGCAAATGCTTCATGGCCACCTCGTCGTTCCCACCACCAATCTGAACTGCCACTCGGTAGTCTTCAAGCCAAGTTTCAGGCTTAGACTCACCAGTGAACTTGCTGACTCCTGTTGCCAACCTGAAATTGGGAGGGATAACTGCGGCTCTGATAGCTCTGCTGAAACATTCAGGACCAGAAACATGCACTCGACTGCTTGTGGGCGCGTCTCTGTCGAGTCCGCCTCGATGGGCTCTGTTCCGGTCGACCAAACCTTGCACGATAATGGATCGCGCGTCGAAGCCTGGTTCTCTGGGGTCGACTGGAACTCTTCACCCCGTACCGAACTGACGTCTGTCATCTTGCTGCCGAGGAGCGTAAGACCCACCCCTCGGAGGGGAATTGGGCACTCGACGCCTATCATCTCGGTCGAGTCGGTCACCATATTGGTCTCGCCGATTCTCGCGCCCTTCGCGCCGCGGAGGCGATCTGGGACTGTGAGCCGACTGAACCGTATTCGCAGCGACGGATCGACTGTGAATTCTGTTGCGCGACTGCGACACGGCCGAATTCTGATCTCCTACTGCCCGGAGCAGATCCCTGATCTGCATCAAGCCTCTGCCAGCTTCCGACTGAGAAGGCTGGATGGACTCTGCTATACGGGTCGCAGCTGCTAAATTCTGGATTGGGGTTCGATATACCTGAGTCGGCGGGAAGAGTTTACGTCGACTGGTGTCGGGAACTCGTTGCCGCGCGCGCTCGTCGAGTGCTCGCTGAAGATTCTCCAGTCGAGTGCGTTCGGCCAAATTGGCCAAACGTGCCTCCTCCAAGGAGCGAGCCTCAGGGGTTTCTCCTGCGATGGGAGTACGCAGGGCATCCATGTTCCTGCGGCGAAGTTCCTCTCTTTGCAGAGAGTCGAGTGGCTCGGGCTGGTACTCTTCATGGTCTTGTGCGGGCTCGCCTCCGTCGCCTGCTCCACCATCACGGGCGAAGCCAGGGGGACTGCGGGGCCCGTCGACCATCAGGATTTCCGCCGCAGGATCACTGCTATCGCACTCGGATGCGGTCTCTACGGAGCCAGACGACAGATCGAACAAGCCGTAGAGAGATTCGTCGGGCTCGATTGCCGCAACTTGGGTGGTGGCCGACTGGCGAGCCACCGCGTGCCTCACCCACCGTTGAAGCCTCGACCGGCCTGAGCGCTTGCGCTGGCGGGAGACCGGAAGGGTGGCCGATGGGGGAGTCGACCAATACGGGGTCGACGGTTGCCGCAGCAGAACGCCGCGGACACATGCACGAAAATGCGTCGCACCGCGGACGGGGAGCGCATCAACGTCGAGTGGAGCCTCCTGGAGCCAGGCGGAGTCGTCGGCGATGAAGGTGAGAGCGCCGAGACGGATCTCTCGACCCTCGACCAAAACTCCAGCAGCCACCATGATGAAAGTACTCGGAAGAATCGCAACTTCCCCACAAAATCGCTAAAACACCGGCCCCACGGTGGGCGCCAACTGTCGTGGTTCTAAGCCTGACAGTAGAGTGGGGGGTAGGTATGGAGAGGCAAGGTCCTAGCTATGGAGAAGTTGTAAACACAAGGGATGTACGAGTTCAGGCCCTTCTCGGAAGAAGTAAAAGCCCTACGTCTCGGAGCCCAGAGGCGGTCGAGTGGATTATGTGTATATGAGTTACAAGGTACCGAACCCCTCTACCTGTGGAGGGGGGTGGCTTATATAGAGTGCGCCAGGACCCCAGCCAGCCCACGTAGGAGAGGGTTTAAGATGAGTTAAGTCCGGGGCGTTACTGGTAACGCCCCACATAAAGTGCCTTTACTATCATAAAGTCTACTTAATTACAGGCCGTTGCAGTGCAGAGTGCCTCTTGACCTTCTGGTGGTCGAGTGAGTCTTCGTGGTCGAGTCCTTCAAGTCAGTCGAGTGAGTCCCTCGTTGGTCGACTGGAAGGTGACCTCTTCTAAGGGTGTCCTTGGGCAGGGTACTTAGATCAGGTTCGTGACCCTACCCTAGGTACATGACCCCATCAGTGCCTTCCCCTTTAGGACTCTTCCTTTCCCTCTTCTCTTGGCGCATGGGCCTCTTGGGGCTGGTGCCTTTGGCCCATATAGGCCAAGGCGTACCCCCTACATCCCATGTGGCCCTCCGGGGCAGGTGGCCCCACCCGGTGGACCCCCGGGACCCTTCCGGTGGTCCCGGTACAATACCGGTGACCCCGAAACTTGTCCCGATGGCCGAAATAGCACTTCCTATATATAATTCTTTACCTCCAGACCATTCCGGAACTCCTCGTGACGTCCGGGATCTCATCCGGGACTCCGAACAACTTTCGGGTTACCGCATACTAATATCTCTATAACCCTAGCGTCACCGAACCTTAAGTGTGTAGACCCTACGGGTTCGGGAGACATGCAGACATGACCGAGATGACTCTCCGGTCAATAACCAACAGCGGGATCTGGATACCCATGTTGGCTCCCACATGTTCCACGATGATCTCATCGGATGAACCACGATGTCAAGGACTTAATCAATCTCGTATACAATTCCCTTTGTCTAGCGGCACGATACTTGCCCGAGATTCGATCGTCGGTATCCCAATACCTTGTTCAATCTCGTAACCGGCAAGTCTCTTTACTCGTTCCGTAACACATCATCCCGTGATCAACTCCTTGATCACATTGTGCATATTATGATGATGTCCTACCGAGTGGGCCCAGAGATACCTCTCCGTTTACACGGAGTGACAAATCCCAGTCTCGATTCGTGCCAACCCAACAGACACTTTCGGAGATACCTGTAGTGTACCTTTATAGCCACCCAGTTACGTTGTGACGTTTGGCACACCCAAAGCACTCCTACGGTATCCGGGAGTTGCACAATCTCATGGTCTAAGGAAATGATACTTGACATTAGAAAAGCTTTAGCATACGGACTACATGATCTTGTGCTAGGCTTAGGATTGGGTCTTGTCCATCACATCATTCTCCTAATGATGTGATCCCGTTATCAATGACATCCAATGTCCATGGTCAGGAAACCGTAACCATCTATTGATCAACGAGCTAGTCAACTAGAGGCTTACTAGGGACATGGTGTTGTCTATGTATCCACACATGTATCTGAGTTTCCTATCAATACAATTCTAGCATGGATAATAAACGATTATCATGAACAAGGAAATATTATAATAACTAATTTATTATTGCCTCTAGGGCCTATTTCCAACAGTCTCCCACTTGCACTAGAGTCAATAATCCAGTTCACATCGCTATGTGATTAACACTCAAGGTCACATCCCCATGTGACTAACCCCCAAAGAGTTTACTAGAGTCAATAATCTAGTTCACATTACCATGTGATCAACACTCGATGAGTTCTGGGTTTGATCATGTTATGCTTGTGAGAGATGTTATAGTCAACGGGTCTGAATCTTTCAGATCCGTATGTACTTCGCAAATCTCTATGTCATCTTGTAGATGCAGCTACTACGCTATATTTGGAGCCATTTCAAATAACTGTTCTACTTGGAGCTATTCTAAATTGTTGCTCCATTATACGTATCCGGTATCTCTACTCAGAGCTATCCGGATAGGTGTTAAGCTTGCATCGACGTAACTCTTTACATCGAACTCTTTATCACCTCCATAACCGAGAAACATATCCTTATTCCTCTAAGGATAATTTAGACCGCTATCTGGTGATCTACTCCTAGATTACCTTTGTACCCTCTTGCCAGATATGTGGCAAGGCACACATCAGGTGCGGTACTCAGCATGGCATACCGTATAGAGCCTATGACAAAAGCATAGGGGACGACATTCGTCCTTTCTCTTTCTTCTGCCGTGGTCGAGCTTTAAGTCTTAACTTCATACCTTACAACTCAGGCAAGTACTCCTTCTTTGACTGATCCATCTTGAACCCCTTCAAGATCATGTCAAGGTATGTGCTCATTTGAAAGTACCATTAAGCGTTTTGATCTATCCTTATAGATCTTGATGCTCAATGTTCAAGCATCTTAATCCAGGCTTTCCATTGAAAAACACTTTCCAAATAACCCTATATGCTTTCCAGAAATTCTACATCATTTCTGATCCATAATATGTCAACAACATATACTCATCAGAAATTTTATAGTGCTCCCACTCACCTTTTTGGAAATACAAGTTTTTCATAAACTTTGTATAAACCCAAAATCTTTGATCATCTCATCAAAGCGTACATTCCAACTCCGACATGCTTACTCCAGTCCTTAGAAGGATAGCTGGAGCTTTGCATACTTATTAGCATCTTTCAGGATTGACAAAACCTTCCGGTTGTATCACATACAACCTTTCCTCAAGAAAATCGTCGAGGAAACAATGTTTTGACATCCTATCTGCAAGATTTCATAAATAATGCAGTAATCGCTAATATAATTCCAACAGACTCTTAGCATCGCTACGAGTGAGAAAGTCTCATCGTAGTCAACTCCTTGAACTTGTCGGAAAACATCTTAACGACAAGCCGAGCTTTCTTAATGGTGATACTTACCATCATTGTCCGTCTTCCTTTTAAAATCCATATGTACCTAACAGCCTTACGACCATCAAGTAGTTCTTCCAAAGTCTACACTTTGTTTTCATATATGGATCCTCTCTCGGATTATATGGCCTCGAGCCATTTTGGAATCCGGGCCCACCATCGCTTCTCCATAGCTCGTAGGTTCATTGTTGTCTAGCAACATGACTTCCAAGACAGGATTACGTACCACTCTGAAGTAGTACGCATCCTTGTCATCCCACGAGGTTTGGTAATTCGGTAAGAGACATCATGGTATGCACCATATCCAATAGGGTGCAGTTATGATGTTCCGACACACCATCACACTATGGTGTTCCAGGCGGTATTAGTTGTGAAACAATTTCCACAATGTCTTAATTGTGTGCCAAACTCGTAACTCAGATATTCATCTCTATGATCATATCATAGACATTTTATAATCTTGTCACGATGATCTTCAACTTCACTCTGAAATTACTTGAACCTTTCAATAATTCAGACTTGTGTTTCATTAAGTAAATATACTCAACATCTACTCAAATCATCTGTGAAGTAAGAACATAACGATATCCACTACACGCCTCAGCACTCATTGGACTGCACACATCAAAATGTATTACTTCCAACAAGTTGCTTTCTAGTTCCATTTTACTGAAAACGAAGCTTTCAGTCATCTTGCCCATGTGGTATGATTTGCATGTCTCAAGTGATTCAAAATCAAGTGAGTCCAAACGGTCCATTTGCATGGAGTTTCTTCATGCATATACACCAATAGACATGGTTCGCATGCCTCAAACTTTTCAAAAACGAGTGAGCCCAAAGATCCATCAACATGGAGCTTCTTCATGCGTTTTATACCGATATGACTTACGTGGCAGTGCCACAAGTAGGTGGTACTATCATTACTATCTTTTGGCATGAACATGTGTATCACTATGATCGAGATTCAATAAACCATTCATTTTAGGTGCAAGACCATTGAAGGTATTATTCAAATAAACAGAGTAACCGTTATTCTCCTTAAATGAATAACCGTATTGCGATAGACATAATCCAATCATGTCTATGCTCAACGCAAACACCAATCTCGATGGTAGAGGGAGCATGCGATGCTTGATCATATCAACCCTGGAAACACTTCCAACACATATCGTCAGCTCACCTTTAGCTAGTCTCCGTTTATTCCGTAGCTTTTATTTCGAGTTACTAACACTTAGCAACCGAACCGGTATCTAATACCCTGGTGCTACTAGGAGTACTAGTAAAGTACACATCAACACAATGTATATCCAATATACTTCTATCGACCTTGCCAGCCTTCTTATCTACCAAGTATCTAGGGTAATTCTGCTCCAGTGTCTGTTCCCCTTATTACAGAAGCACTTAGTCTCGGGTTTGGGTTCAACCTTGGGTTTCTTCACTAGAGCAGCAGCTGAATTGCCATTTCATGAAGTATCCCTTTGTTCCCTTGCCCTTCTTGAAACTAGTGGTTTCACCAACCATCAACAATTGATGCTCCTTCTTGATTTCTACTTTCGCGGTGTCAAACATCGCGAATATCTCAAGGATCATCATATATGTCCCTGATATATTATAGTTCATCACGAGGCTCAAGCAGCTTGGTGGTAATGACTTCGGATAACCATCACTATTTCATCTGGAAGATCAACTCCCACTCGATTCAAGCGATTGTTGTACTCAGACAATCTGAGCACAAACTCAACAATTGAGCTTTTCTCCCTTAGTTTGTAGGCTAAGAAAATCATCGGAGGTCTTATACCTCTTGACGGTGCACGAGCCTGAAATCCCAATTTCAGCCCTCGAAACATCTGATATGTTTCGCGACGTTTCAAAACGTCTTCGGTGCCTCAACTCTAAGCCGTTTAACTGAACTATCACGTAGTTATCAAAATGTGTATGTCAGATGTTCGCAACATCCACAGACAACGTTCGAGGTTCAGCACACTGAGCGGTGCATTAAGGACATAAGCCTTCTATGAAGCAATGAGGACAATCCTCAGTTTACGGACCTAGTCCGCATAATTGCTACTATCAACTTTCAACTAAATTTTCTCTAGGAACATATCTAAACAGTAGAACTGAAGCGCGAGCTACGACATAATTTACGAAGATCTTTTGACTACGTTCAGGATAAATAAGTTCATCTTATGAACTCCCACTCAGATAGACATCCCTCTAGTCATCTAAGTGATTACATGATCCGAGTCAACTAGGCCGTGTCCGATCATCACGTGAGACGGACGAGTCAACATTGGTGAACATCTTCATGTTGATCGTATCTACCATACGACTCATGCTCGACCTTTCGGTCTTCTGTGTTCCGAGGCCATGTCTGTACACATGCTAGGCTCGTCAAGTCAACCTAAGTGTTTTGCGTGTGTAAATCTGTCTTACACCCATTGTATGTGAACGTTAGAATCTATCACACCCGATCATCACGTGGTGCTTCGAAACAACGAACTGTCGCAATGGTGCACAGTTAGGGGTAACACTTTCTTGAAATTATTATGAGGGATCATCTTATTTACTACCGTCGTTCTAAGTAAACAAGATGCAAAAACATGATAAACATCGCATGCAATCAAATAGTGACATGATATGGCCAATATCATATTGCTCCTTTTGATCTCCATCTTCGGGGCTCCATGATCATCATCGTCACCGGCATGACACCATGATCTCCATCATCATGATCTCCATCATCGTGTCTTCATGAAGTTGTCTCGCCAACTATTACTTCTACTACTATAGCTAACGGTTAGCAATAAAGTAAAGTAATTATATGACGTTTATGTTGACACGCAGATCATAAATAAATTAAGACAACTCCTATGGCTCCTGCCGGTTGTCATACTCATCGACATGCAAGTCGTGATTCCTATTACAAGAACATGATCAATCTCATACATCACATATATCATTCATCACATCCTTTTGGCCATATCACATCACATAGCATACCCTGCAAAAACAAGTTAGACGTCCTCTAATTGTTGTTTGCATGTTTTACGTGGCTGCTATGGGTTTCTAGCAAGAACGTTTCTTACCTACGCAAAAACCACAACGTGATATGCCAATTGCTATTTACCCTTCATAAGGACCCTTTTCATTGAATCCGATCCGACTAAAGTGGGAGAGACAGACACCCGCCAGCCACCTTATGCAACTAGTGCATGTCGGTCGGTGGAACCAGTCTCACGTAAGAGTACGTGTAAGGTCGGTCCGGGCCGCTTCATCCCACAATGCCATCAATCAAGATTGGACTAGTAACGGTAAGCATATTGAACAAAATCAACGCCCACAACTACTTTGTGTTCTACTCGTGCATAGAAACTACGCATAGACCTAGCTCATGATGCCACTGTTGGAGAACGTAGCATAAATTCAAAATTTTCCTACGTGTCACCAAGATCTATCTATGGAGTCATCTAGCAACGAGGGAGGAGTGGATCTACATACCCTTGTAGATCGCGCGCGGAAGCGTTCAAGAGAACGGGGTTGATGGAGTTGTACTCGTCGTGATCCAAATCATCGATGATCCTAGCGCCGAACGGACGGCACCTCCGCGTTCAACACACGTACGGAGCAGCGACGTCTCCTCCTTCTTGATCCAGCAAGGGGGGGAGGAGAGGTTGATGGAGATCCAGCAGCACGACGGCGTGGTTGTGGAAGTAGCGGGATTCCAACAGGGCTTCGCCAAGCGCTGCGGGAGGAGGGAGATGTGTCATGGGAGGGAGAGGGAGGCGCCAGGGCTTAGGTATTGTTGCCCTCCCTCCCCCCCACTATATATAGGGCCAAGGGAGAGGGGGGCGCAGCCTTGGCCCTTCCTCCAAGGAAGGGTGCGGCCAAGGGAGGAGTCCCTCCTCCCCAAGGCACCTCGGAGGTGCCTTCCCCCTTTAGGACTCTTCCTTTCCCTCTTCTCTTGGCGCATGGGCCTCTTGGGGCTGGTGCCCTTGGCCCATATAGGCCAAGGCGCACCCCCTACAGCCCATGTGGCCCTCCGGGGCAGGTGGCCCCACCCGGTGGACCCCCGGAACCCTTCCGGTGGTCCCGGTACAATACCGGTGACCCCGAAACTTGTCCCGATGGCCGAAATAGCACTTCCTATATATAATTCTTTACCTCCGGACCATTCCGGAACTCCTCGTGACGTCCGGGATCTCATCTGGGACTCCGAACAACTTTTGGGTTACCGCATACTAATATCTCTATAACCCTAGCGTCACCGAACCTTAAGTGTGTAGACCCTACGGGTTCGGGAGACATGCAGACATGACCGAGATGACTCTCCGGTCAATAACCAACAGCGGGATCTGGATACCCATGTTGGCTCCCACATGTTCCATGATGATCTCATAGGACGAACCACGATGTCAAGGACTTAATCAATCCCGTATACAATTCCCTTTGTCCAGCGGTACGATACTTACCCGAGATTCGATCGTCGGTATCCCGATACCTTGTTCAATCTCGTTACCGGCAAGTCTCTTTACTCGTTCCGTAACACATCATCCCGTGATCAACTCCTTGATCACATTGTGCACATTATGATGATGTCCTACTGAGTGGGCCCAGAGATACCTCTCCGTTTACACGGAGTGACAAATCCCAGTCTCGATTCGTGCCAACCCAACAGACACTTTCGGAGATACCTGTAGTGTACCTTTATAGCCACCCAATTACGTTGTGACGTTCGGCACACCCAAAGCACTCCTACGGTATCCGGGAGTTGCACAATCTCATGGTCTAAGGAAATGATACTTGACATTAGAAAAGCTTTAGCATACGAACTACATGATCTTGTGCTAGGCTTAGGATTGGGTCTTGTCCATCACATCATTCTCCTAATGATGTGATCCCGTTATCAATGACATCCAATGTCCATGGTCAGGAAACCGTAACCATCTATTGATCAATGAGCTAGTCAACTAGAGGCTTACTAGGGACATGGTGTTGTCTATGTATCCACACATGTATCTGAGTTTCCTATCAATACAATTCTAGCATGGATAATAAACGATTATCATGAACAAGGAAATATTATAATAACTAATTTATTATTGCCTCTAGGGCATATTTCCAACAGAGTCTTACTCAACTTCACACCTTGTAACACAGGCAAGAACCCTTTCTTTGCTTGATCCATTTTGAACTTCTTCAAAACTTTGTCAAGGTATGTGCTTTGTGAAAGTCCAATTAAGCGTCTTGATCTATCTCTATAGATCTTAATGCCCAATATGTAAGCAGCTTCACCGAGGTCTTTCATTGAAAAACTCTTATTCAAGTATCCCTTTATGCTATCCAGAAATTCTATATCATTTCCAGACAGTAATATGTCATCCACATATAATATCAAAAATGCTACCGAGCTCCCACTCACTTTCTTGTAAATACAGGCTTCTCCAAAAGTCTGTATAAAACCAAATGCTTTGATCACATTATCAAAGCGTTTATTCCAACTCCGAGAGGCTTGCACCAGTACATAAATGGATTGCTGGAGCTTGCACACTTTGTTAGCTCCCTTTGGATCGACAAAACCTTCCGGTTGCATCATATACAACTCTTCTTCCAGAAATCCATTCAGAAATGCAGTTTTGACATCCATCTGGCAAATTTCATAATCATAAAATGCGGCAATCGCTAACATGATTCGGACAGACTTAAGCATCGCTACGGGTGAGAAGGTCTCATCGTAGTCAATCCCTTGAACTTGTCAAAACCCTTTCGCAACAAGTCGAGCTTTGTAGACAGTAACATTACCGTCAGCGTCAGTCTTCTTCTTGAAGATCCATTTATTCTCAATTGCTTGCCAATCAATGGGCAAGTCAACCAAAGTCCACACTTTGTTCTCATACATGGATCGCATCTCAGATTTCATGGCTTCAAGCCATTTTGCGGAATCTGGGCTCACCATCGCTTCTTCATAGTTAGTAGGTTCATCATGATCCAGTAGCATGACTTCCAGAACAGAATTACCATACCACTCTAGCGCGGATCTTACTCTGGTTGATCTACGAGGTTCAGTAATAACTTGATCTGAAGTTTCATGATCATCATCATTAACTTCCTTACTAATTGGTATAGTTGTGACAGGAACCGGTTTATGTGATGAGCTACTTTCCAATAAAGGAGCAGTTATGGTTACCTCATCAAGTTCCACTTTCCTCCCACTCACTTCTTTCGAGAGAAACTCCTTCTCTAGAAAGGATCCATTCTTAGCAACGAATGTCTTGCCTTCGGATCTGTGATAGAAGGTGTACCCAACAGTCTCCTTTGGGTATCCTATGAAGACACATTTCTCCGATTTGGGTTCAAGCTTATCAGGTTGAAGCTTTTTCACATAAGCATCGCAACCCCAAACTTTAAAAACGACAACTTTGGTTTCTTGCCAAACCACAGTTCATAAGGCGTCATCTCAACGGATTTCGATGGTGCCCTATTTAACGTGAATGCGGCCGTCTCTAAAGCATAACCCCAAAATGATAGAGGTAATTCAGTAAGAGACATCATAGATCGCACCATATCTAGTAAAGTACGATTACGATGTTCGGACACACCATTACGCTGTGGTGTTCCGGGTGGCGTGAGTTGCGAAACTCTTCCGCTTTGTTTCAAATGTAGACCAAACTCATAACTCAAATATTCTCCTCCACGATCAGATCGTAGAAACTTTATTTTCTTGTTACGATGATTTTCAACTTCACTCTGAAATTCTTTTAACTTTTCAAATGTTTCAGACTTATGTTTCATCAAGTAGATATACCCATATCTGCTTAAATCATCCATGAAGGTGAGAAAATAACAATATCCGCCACGAGCCTCAACATTCATCGGACCACATACATATGTATGTATGATTTTCAACAAATCTGTTGCTCTCTCCATAGTACCGGAGAACGGCGTTTTAGTCATCTTGCCCATGAGGCATGTTTCGCAGGTACCAAGTGATTCATAATCAAGTGGTTCCAAAAGTCCATCAGTATGGAGTTTCTTCATGCGCTTTACACCGATATGACCTAAACGGCAGTGCCACAAATAAGTTGCACTATCATTATCAACTCTGCATCTTTTGGCTTCAACATTATGAATATGTGTATCACTACTATCGAGATTCATCAAAAATAGACCACTCTTCAAGGGTGCATGGCCATAAAAGATATTACTCATATAAATGGAACAACCATTATTCTCTTATTTAAATGAATAACCGTCTCACATCAAACAAGATCCAGATATAATGTTCATGCTCAACGCTGGCACCAAATAACAATTATTTAGGTCTAAAACTAATCCTGAAGGTAGATGTAGAGGTAGCGTGCCGACCGCGATCACATCGACTTTGGAACCATTTCTCACGCGCATCGTCACCTCGTCCTTGGCCAGCGTTCGCTTAATCCGTAGTCCCTGTTTCGAGTTGCAAATATTAGCAATGGAACCAGTATCAAATACCCAGGTGCTACTGCGAGCTCTAGTAAGGTACACATTAATAACATGTATATCACATATACCTTTGTTCACCTTGCCATCCTTCTTATCCGCCAAATACTTGGGGCAGTTCCGCTTCCAGTGACCAGTTTGCTTGCAGTAGAAGCACTCAGTTTCAGGCTTAGGTCCAGACTTAGGTTTCTTCTCCTGAGCAGCAACTTGCTTGCTGTTCTTCTTGAAGTTCCCCTTCTTCTTCCCTTTGCCCTTTTTCTTGAAACTAGCGGTCTTATTGACCATCAACACTTGATGCTCCTTCTTGATTTCTACCTCCGCAGCCTTTAGCATTGCGAAGAGCTCGGGAATCGTCGTATCCATCCCTTGCATGTTATAGTTCATCACGAAGCTCTTGTAGCTTGGTGGCAGTGATCGAATAACTCTGTCAATGACACTATCAACAGGAAGATTAACTCCCAATTGAGTCAAGTGATTATGATACCCAGACATTTTGAGTATATGTTCACTGATAGAACTATTCTCCTCCATCTTGCAGCTATAGAACTTATTGGAGACTTCATATCTATCAATTCGGGCATTTGCTTGAAATATTAACTTCAACTCCTGGGACATCTCATATGCTCCATGACGTTCAAAACGTCGTTGAAGTCCCGATTCTAAGCCGTAAAGCATGGCACACTGAACTATTGAGTAGTCATCAGCTTTGCTTTGCCAGATGTTCATAACATCTGGTGTTGCTCCTGCAGCAGGCCTGGCACCCAGCGGTGCTTCCAGGACGTAATTCTTCTGTGCAGCCATGAGGATAATCCTCAAGTTACGGACCCAGTCTGTGTAATTGCTACCATCATCTTTCAACTTTGCTTTCTCAAGGAACGCATTAAAATTCAACGGAACAACAACACGGGCCATCTATCTACAATCAAACATAGACAAGCAAAATACTATCAGGTACTAAGTTCATGATAAATTTAATTTCAATTAATCATATTACTTAAGAACTCCCACTTAGAAAGACATCCCTCTAATCTTCTAAGTGATCACGTGATCCAAATCAACTAAACCATAACCGATCATCACGTGAAATGGAGTAGCTTTCAATGGTGAACATCAATATGTTGATCATATCTACTATATGATTCACGCTCGACCTTTTGGTCTCAATGTTCCGAGGCCATATCTGCATATGCTAGGCTCGTCAAGTTTAACCCGAGTATTTTGCGTGTGCAAAAACTGGCTTGCACCCGTTGTAGATGGACGTAGAGCTTATCACACCCGATCATCACGTGGTGTCTGGGCACGACGAACTTTGGCAACGTTGCACACTCAGGGAGAACACTTTTATCTTTAAATTTAGTGAGAGATCATATTATAATGCTATCATCAATCAAAGCAAGATAAGATGCATAAAAGATAAACATCACATGCAATAAATATAAGTGATATGATATGGCCATCATCATCTTGTGCTTGTGATCTCCATCTCCGAAGCACCTTCATGATCACCATCGTCACCGGCGCGACACCTTGATCTCCATCTTAGCATCGTTGTCGTCTCGCCAATCTTATGCTTCCACGACTATCGCTACCACTTAGTGATAAAGTAAAGCATTACAGGGCGATTGCATTGCATACAATAAAGCGACAACCATATGGCTCCTGACAGTTGCCGATAACTCGGTTACAAAACATGATCATCTCATACAATAAAATTTAGCATCATGTCTTGACCATATCACATCACAACATGCCCTGCAAAAACAAGTTAGACGCCCTCTACTTTGTTGTTGCAAGTTTTACGTGGCTGCTACGGGCTTAGCAAGAACCGTTCTTACCTACGCATCAAAACCACAACGATAGTTTGTCAAGTTGATGTTGTTTTAACCATCGCAAGGACCGGGCGTAGCCACACTTGGTTCAACTAAAGTTGGAGAAACTGACACCCACCAGCCACCTGTGTGCAAAGCACGTCGGTAGAACCAGTCTCGCGTAAGCGTGCGCGTAATGTCAGTCCGGACCGCTTCATCCAACAATACCGCCGAACCAAAGTATGACATGCTTTTAAGCAGTATGACTTATATCGCCCACAACTCACTTGTGTTCTACTCGTGCATATAACATCAACGCATAAAACCTGGCTCGGATGCCACTGTTGGGGAACGTAGTAATTTCAAAAAAATTCCTACGCACACGCAAGATCATGGTGATGCATAGCAACGAGAGGGAAGAGTGTTGTCTACGTACCCTCATAGACCAAAAGCGGAAGCGTTAGCACAACGCGGTTGATGTAGTTGTACGTCTTCACGATCCGACAGATCCAAGTACCGAACGCACGGCACCTCTGAGTTCAGCACATGTTCAGCTCGATGACGTCTCGTGAATTCCAATCCAGTAGAGCTTCACGGGAGAGTTCCGTCAGCACGACGGCGTGGTGACGATGATGATGTTCTACCGTCGCAGGGCTTCGCCTAAGCACCGTTACGATATGATCAAGGTGGATTGTGGTGGAAGGGGGCACCGCACATGGCTAAGAGATCAAGAGATCAATTGTGTGTCTACGGGGTGCCCCTGGCCACGTATATAAAGGAGTGGAGGAGGAGGGGGCTAGCCAAGAGGAGGAGGCGCGCCCAAGGGGGGCAATCCTACTCCAAGTAGGTTTTGCCCCCCTTTCCTATTCCAACTAGGAGAAGGGGGAAGGAGGAGGTGGAGAGAAGGAAGGAGAAGGGGGGCCGCGCCCCCTTCCCTTTCCCAATTCGGATTGGGGCAAGGGGGGCTGTGCGCCACCTCCTGCCGCCTCTCCTCTTCCACTACTTTGGGCCCATGAGGCCCAATAACCCCCGGGGGGTTCCGGTAACCCCCAGTACTCCGGTATATATCCGATAACCCCCGAAACAATTTCGGTGTCCGAATATAGTCGTCCAATATATCAATCTTCATGTCTCGACCATTTCGAGACTCCTCGTCATGTCCGTGATCACATCCGGGACTCCGAACAACCTTCGGTACATCAGAACTCATAAACTCATAATATAACCAACATCGAAACGTTAAGCGTGCGGACCCTACGGGTTCGAGAACTATGTAGACATGACCGAGACATGTCTCCGGTCAATAACCAATAGCGGAACCTGGATGCTAATATTGGCTCCCACATATTCTACGAAGATCTTTATCGGTCAGACCACATAACAACATACGTTGTTCCCATTGTCATCGGTATGTTACTTGCCCGAGATTCGATCGTCGGTATCTCAATACCTAGTTCAATCTCGTTACCGGTAAGTCTCTTTACTCGTTCCGTAATACATCATTCCGCAACTAACTCATTTAGTTGCAATGCTTGCAAGGCTTAGATGATGTGCATTACCGAGAGGGCCCAGAGATACCTCTCCGACAATCGGAGTGACAAATCCTAATCTCGAAATACACCAACCCAACAAGTACCTTTGGAGACACCTGTAGAGCACCTTTATAATCACCCAGTTACGCTGTGATGTTTGGTAGCACACAAAGTGTTCCTCCGGTAAATGGGAGTTGCATAATCTCATAGTCATAGGAACATGTATAAGTTATGAAAAAAGCAATAGCAACAAACTAAACGATCAAGTGCTAAGCTAACGGAATGGGTCAAGTCAATCACATCATTCTCCTAATGATGTGATCCCGTTAATCAAATGACAACTCATGTCTATGGTTAGGAAACATAACCATCTTCGATCAACGAGCTAGTCAAGTAGAGGCATACTAGTGACACTTTGTTTGTCTATGTATTCACACATGTATTATGTTTCCGGTTAATACAATTCTAGCATGAATAATAAACATTTATCATGATATAAGGAAATAAACAATAACTTTATTATTGCCTCTAGGGCATATTTCCTTCAGATGCAGCACAGCGGTGGTAGGTATTTCCCTCGGATATGAAACCAAGGTTATCGAACCAATAGGAGAACCAAGCAACACAATGTAAACAACCCCTGTACATAGATAACAAATCCTCGCAACCCGACGTGTTAAAGGGGTTGTCAATCCCTTTTTGGGGTACGGGGCCTCAAGATAGGCAAACAGACGTGAGAGAGTTGTAAATATTGATAGATCAAACGCCAAATAAAATAAATTGCAGCAAGGTATTTTTAGTTTTTTGGTTTAATAGATCTGAAAATAAAAGGCAAATAAAATAGATCGCGAAGGCAAATAATATGAGAAAGAGACCCGTGGGCCGTAGGTTTCACTAGTGGCTTCTCTCGATAAAAATAGCAAAGCGGTGGGTGAACAAATTACTGTTGGGCAATTGATAGAACTTCAAATAATTATGACGATATCCGGGCAATGATCATTATATAGGCATCATGTCCAAGATTAGTAGACCGACTCCTGCCTGCATCTACTACTATTACTCTACACATCGACCGCTATCCAACATGCATCTAGTGTATTAAGTTCATGGAGAAATAAAGTAATGCAATAAGAACGATGACATGATGTAGACAAGATCTATCTATGTAGAGATAGACCCCATCGTTTATCCTAATAGCAACGATACATACGTGTCGGTTCCCCTTCTGTCACTGGGATCAAGCATCGTAAGATCGAACCCATTACAAAGCACCTCTTCCCATTGCAAGATAAATAGATCAAGTTGGCCAAACAAAACCCAAATATTGGAGAAGAAATACGAGGTTATAAGCAATCATGCATAAAAGAGATCAAAAAAACTCAAATACTTTCATGGATATAAAAAGATAGATCTGATCATAAACTCGAAGTTCATCGGATCCCAACAAACACACCGCAAAAGAGTTACATCATATGGAACTCCAAGAGACCATTGTATTGAGAATCAAGAGAGAGAGAGAGATCAAGCCATCTAGCTACTAACTACGGACCCGAAGGTCTACAAAGAACTACTCACGCATTATCGGAGAGGCACCAATGGAGGTAGTGAACCCCATTCGAGATGGTGTCTAGATTGGATCTGGTGGTTTTGGACTCTGCGACGGCTGGATGAATATTTCGCTGACTCCCCTAGGGTTCTGGAAATATTGGGGTATTTATAGAGCAAAGAGGCGGTCCGGGGGGCACCCGAGGTGGGCACAACCCACCAGGGCACGCCCTGGTGGGTTATCCCCTCCTTGGGACTCCCCCCAGGTGCAATCAGGGCCCAACATGTTTCTTCTGGTCCATAAAAAATCTCCGAAAAGTTTCGTGGCATTTGGACTCCGTCTGATATTGATTTTCTGCGATGCAAAAAACATGGAAAAACAGGAACTGCCACTTGCCACAATTTCAATAGGTTAGTACCAAAAAATGATATAAAATGACTATAAAATGATTATAAAACATTCAAGATTGATAATATAACCGCATGGAACAACCGAAAATTATAGATACGTTGGAGACGTATCAAGGACACGGGGGCGCGTGATACGTCTCCAACGTATCTATAATTTTTTATTGTTCCATGCTATTATATTATGTGTTTCGGATGTTAATGGGCTGTATTTTACACTTTTATATTTATTTTTGGGACTAACCTATTAACCCAAGGCCCAGTGCAAATTGCTGTTTTTTTGCCTATTTCAGTGTTTCGTAGAAACAGAATATCAAACGGAGTCCAAACGGAATGAAACCTTCGGGAGCGTGATTTTTGGAACAAACGTGATCCATAGGACTTGGAGTGGACGTCAAGCAACCAACGAGGTGGCCACGAGGCAGGGGCACGCCTACCCCCCTGGGTGCGCCCTCCCCCTCGTGGGCCCCTCGTGGCTCAACCGACCTATTTCTTCCTCCTATATATGTTCGCATACCCCGAAAACATCAAGAAGCACCACGAAACCCTATTTCCACCGCCGGAACCTTCTCTACCCAAGAGATCCCATCTTGGGGCCTTTTTCAGAGCTCCGTCGGAGGGGGCATTGATCACGGAGGGCCTCTACATCAACTCCATGGCCCCTCCGATGATGTGTGAGTAGTTTACCTCAGACCTTCGGGTCCATAATCATTAGCTAGATGGCTTCTTCTCTCTCTTTGGATCTCAATACAAAGTTCTCCTCGATTCTCTTGGAGATCTATTCGATGTAATCTTCTTTTGCGATGTGTTTGTCGAGATCCGATGAATTGTGGGTTTATGATCAAGATTATCTATGAACAATATTTGAATCTTCTCTGAATTCTTTTATGTATGATTGGTTATCTTTACAAGTCTCTTTGAATTATCAGTTTGGTTTGGCCTACTAGATTGATCTTTCTTGCAATGGGAGAAGTGCTTAGTTTTGGGTTCAATCTTGCGGTGCTCGATCCCAGTGACAGAAAGGGAAACGACACGTATTGTATTGTTGCCATCGAGGATAAAAAGATGGAGTTTATATCATATTGCATGAGTTTATCCCTCTACATCATGTCATCTTGCTTAAAGCGTTACTTTGTTCTTATGAACTTAATACTCTAGATGCATGTTGGATAGCGGTCCATGTGTGGAGTAATAGTAGTAGATGCAGGCAGGAGTCGGTCTACTTGTCACGAACGTGATGCCTATATACATGATCATACCTAGATATTCTCATAACCATGCTCAATTCTATCAATTGCTTGACAGTAATTTGTTCACCCACCGTAATACTTATGCTATCTTGAGAGAAGCCACTAGTGAAACCTATGGCTTCCGGGTCTATTTTCCATCATACAAGTTTTCAATCTATTTTATTTTGCAATCTTTACTTTCAATCTATATCATAAAAAAACTGAAAATATTTTCTTATTATTATTATCTCTATCAGATCTCACTCTTGCAAGTGGCCGTGAAGGGATTGACAACCCCTTTATCACGTTGGTTGCGAGGTTCTTATTTGTTTGTGTAGGTACAAGGTGACTCGCACGTGGTCTCCTACTGGATTGATACCTTGGTTCTCAAAAACTGAGAGAAATACTTACGCTGCTTTGCTGCATCACCCTTTCCTCTTCAAGAGAAAACCAACACATGCTCAAGAGGTAGCAGCACGTTCCACCACTAGCCTGCTGTCGTTCAGCAATTGACGCCGTGATCCGCCGCCATGCCCATGACCTTCATGATCACGTTCAGATCTGCGCGGGGAGGAACGGCTTAGGAGCAAGAGTCCCGCCGCCACCGACCACCGACCGAAGCTTTGCCCGGACGCTAGCGGCCGGTGGCGGCGAGGGAGAAAGAAGGCGACGGGGGCCTAGAGCAGCGGCGACGACAAGCCGCCCGAGTCGCCGATGGGACGACGCGGGGGCGTTCGATGCCTTTTTTCTGGGGCGTTCGTACAAAAGTGGGGGAGAATTTACTTCCCCAGCCTCTGCACCAACTAGGAATGCATGCGACCATTTTAGTATGAGTACCAAGATAAACATGGTCCTCAGAATTTTTTAAATGAGTATCAAGATATTTTTTGACGAGTGGTTCCACCACACACCAAACTTGATCCTCAATAAATAGAGGAAAACCCATGTGCATCACCTGTCAATTCTAGGAATAGAACTCGTGTCGTTAGGCTTTACAACCGCATGCCCAACCACTGAGCCAAGGCTCTCTTTAAGATATCAAGATATTAGCACTATATTTGGCATGACATTAACTGCACGCTAAGCGTGTTGAGCGCTCGACATTGAAGCAGTCTAGATCGTTGGATTGACATGATTTGATGACCGAGATTAATTGGATTTGCCCCTTAGGGTCTTTTTATATTGGTATAGATGTAAGATTATGTCGTCCATATCATCGTTCGCCCAACATTCCCATTCCCTTTCATCTTTTATCAACTAACCTAATAAAATGATGTTTTATTTGGCAAGACAGTAAGTGATTCCCAAATAAAATCCTAAAATTTATTCAGATAGGTAAATAACGAGTGGTTTGATAAACAATTATTTATACAATCACAATAATGTGAAAGCTAATCATGGGCCAACATACTATATATAATATTTACACACGTTGCAACAAGCGGGCAATTATCTAGTCCACGACAAAAGTCCTAATGAAAACTATCATACCACAAAATTTAATTATAAAATTAAGTACTAATTCAAGATATAAACAAGACAAATGATACTATGGTAGTTGCTTAGTACAAATTGGGCTATGAGTTAGTCCCATTAACGGTACCACGATTGACTTTGTTATGATTATTCCCGAGTTGTGAGTTGAACTTGTAAATAACCTCTTGTGGCACGTTAGACATTATATGTATGCAATGCTTATATACATTTTTCTCAAAATAAAATAAACTAAAATATATTGGCATGTACTTTTATACATTAGGGGCCTCTTTGATTCACAAGATTATCAAAATGCAGGAATAGGAAAAACATAGGGATAAGATGGTATCTCCTCTTCTATCCCATAGGATTACAAAACTATAGGAATTTGGATGAAAAAGTGTTTGACAGCACAAAAAAAACAAAATAATTATACCGAGAAGTATAAATGAATCATATAGAAAAAATCTTAAGGATTCAAATCATGTGAATCAAACGACCACCGTAAGGAAAAAAATCCTAAGGATCGAAACCTTCAAAAATCCTATGAGGTTTATTTAAAATAAAATGAGCCTTGATTGCACCGGAACTTAGTGCATTGGACATGTTCTCCGAGTGCTCCTATTATACACTCTTTGTGTGAAATAGACCCTCTGGATGAGCCAACCACTGACGTCGACGCTCGCTGGCCCATCTGTTGCCATCATTCTAATCACATGTCTCCCGTTACCAACGGTTAACACCATTGTCATGCTGCCTTGTTGCCCTGCCCAAGTCGTCACCTCGTCTCCACCCCTTTGAACATTCCCCTTCTCCAGCGCCGATGATCCTCCTCACACCTACATCGTTAAAGCACCGCCTCGCCTCCACCGGTAACACCGTTGTTGGCCATGTCGCTCCTAACTCCGACTCAAGTCTTCGACCCCGGTTCAATCGGTCACATCTATCGCTGACCATGGGAATTGGGCGGATAACAATGAAGGTGTGCATGTTTTTGAAAGTGATATCCAAATGACATCTTATATAGGATATTTATCAAGGAAAATAATAGCTACCCGCAAAGAAAAAAGCCAATACAATGAAAAGACAATGGGTCGCGGGCCGTTAGTACAATGAGATTACATTGCAAAGCATATTAGCCTTTTTCTTCGTCCCGTTATACGCCGCTGAAGATTTAAAACGCCTTAGCTATACCAATTTTAAAAATCGCAATAACCACTCGTTCGTTGAGACGAGATTTAGAAGCCGATAAAGAAGCATTTGTCGGAGCATAGAATAGGATTTTTAATTTTCCGGTCTACAATGAACATCGATGTGACCCAAAATAGTTGGGCCTGCCAACAAACGAATCCAATAGGCCTGAAAGCCCACTTGCACTGATATTTCAGTACCACCAGATCCCGGTGTCCAATGTCAAACTCATCGCTGCCCTCAACTCACTGACTGAACTGTGGGCCCGGGGAAACACTGCACCGGCATTTCTCCGCCGCCCACCAGTCTGCAGTAAAGCCTCACGTCACAGCCGTACACGTCGGCCTTAACCGGTACCGCCGCTACACACACAAGCGAGAACCTCACCATCCCACTGGCATGTGGGCCCAAACCTCGCAGTGTACAACGCGGTCCCATTTGTCAGCGACAAGCTCCGGGAGCGAGCTCGAACTCACCGCGTCGCCGTGGCACCGGCGGAGGGTCGTCTCCGCCGGAAATTAAAATCCGCAGAGCAACGAGAGGGGAGGAAAGAAAGGAGCACGAGGCGTAAAAAAGCCCAGGTGCTCCCCTCCCCCCACCCCCACGCGTACAAACGGCTGCCAGCTCCACGCGAGCCACCACCCTCCCGCCCCGCCCCGCCCCCAAAACCCTAGCTAGCCCCCGCCTCTCCCCCTCCGCGGCGCTCGGAACCGCGCCGGGATCCAGGAATGGCGTCGGCGGACATGTTCCCCAACGTCTCCTTCTCCGACGTCAACGCCGCCGCCTCGCAGGAGGCCGCCGGGAAGGCCGTGTTCGGCCTGGACCCCGCCACCGGGGCGGTGCGCCTCAGCCTCGTCAGGCCCGGCGCGGAGCAGGCGTTCCAGATCGACCTCTCCGACGCGCAGGTACGCGCCGTGGTCTCCGTGATTTGGGGAGGAGTGGTGCGGCGGGAGTGGTCTGGGTGCGGCTGGGCTCGAATTCGTGTGGTTCCGAGGGGCGCGTGCCGTTGCTGCGGGTTCGGATGAGTAATGTTTCTGGTTCTGCAGATATTCAAGCTGGGGCCGATGGAGTGGCTCTGCGTGAGCGGCGAGACCGAGGCCAAGGCTGGCGTGGAAGAGGTACTCTTCAGTTGCTCCGTTGGGTTCTAGTTAGCTTTGTGCCTCTGTTGGATGTACGGTGTACCCCAGTTGAAAATGTGTCGTGCTAGCTTCGCCCAGTTTTCTGTTTAAGGATTGGTTATTGCAGGGTAGATGATATCGAGGTAGAGAATCAATCAATTTCCCCTAGAAATTCTTGAGTGGTGATTTGGTGAATTTTGAAAATATTAGTTCTGTATCATGGCACGAATAATGCAGATTCCATGGTATTTTGTATTCCGTGACACACTTTTTTGGCACGTTTTATGCTAATAGTAATAGTGACTTGATCATTAGTAGATGAAATTGTAGTATGATCTAAGCATGGCTCTTCTAAATGCACTTTAACGTAGCTTCAAATTTGTATAAAAAAGCAACAAATCTCGACACCTTTTTCTGTTTGCAAAGGATTGTGGTGCTAGCTATTCTGGAGTAGAGCCTAATAAAACTCTGAATACTTTGTCTTGATTTGGTGTAAAGATGGATCCCGTGCCATGTAACACTTCTCTGTTGCCACCCTCTTGATACCTCGCTAAATTTCCTCCACGTGGGCTAGTGTTGAAGTTCTATGAATATTTGTTAATAATTTTCTGGCCCTGTATATTGGAACTTTCTTGTAGTACATATGAAATGGCTTCATGTTAACTCTCAGTTCTTTGAGGCAGAAATTGTTTTCAAGAGCAATTAAGGTTGTTCTTAGGACAGAAGCTGAGAGCAAAGCCTTCTCTCTAGCTTTTCAACGATGGAAACAACAAACTATTAGTGGAAAAGCTGGTTTGTCCTTTCATTTCTTGTTTCTGATAATTTAAGTAGTATATTTGTTGCATTATCTTGGAGTATTTCTCTTAATGTTAGTTTGTATTAGAGTCTCATGCATGCCATCAGCTCCATCTGCAGTATATAAACAGTCAATAGTGACCCTCAAATACAAGACAAGTTCCTTTTCTTTTACATTCTAGCTACCACTGCGGTTTGACACATTATTCTAACACTAGCTGAACGATGCCATCTCCCTCCCCTGCCTTTGGTAGGCACATTTAGAACTAGCACATTTTAATGCTTTATGAATGCATGTAAAACATGCATGATGAATTCACTAAAAGTATGTACATCTTTGGTATATCTTGTTTCTGTGTGGCACTGGCACCTGAGAAATAGCCGTGACTTGTTCATCGAATAACTTACACCAGAAATGATGCCACAAATTCAATTTTTCCTTTCTCTTTGGTGGAAAAATAACCATAGCTTCTTAGCATGTCTAACATATTGCTGGTTATCTGACAGGTGAATCATTGGAGAATGGATCAATAGTGGCTTGCAAAAGTAAATTTGATACAAAAATTGAGGCATCATCAGCACAGATGTATTTCCACTACTATGGCCAGCTATTACATCAGCAAAATATGTTGCAAGATTTTGTGAGGACAGGTCAATATCTCTACCTGACATTAAATACTCAACTAAATTTACACTGTGTATGAAGTTTGAGAAATGTTTACCTTTTTTGAACTAAAATTTTCAGTTATTTGATTCAGTTATCAACATGGCATTAAACTCGTCTTCTGCATATATATAATAAGTGCATTTTCTTTCGCTCCAGGAACATACTATGCTGCTGTAATGGAAAACCGGGCCGACTTCGAGGGTAAAGTTGTGGTTGACGTTGGAGCTGGTAGCGGTATTCTTTCGTTATTTGCTGCACAGGTGCGCTCGAAGCTTCTTCATTGGTTCTTTGACTTTTGTCATTTTGTGTCTGATAACATAACAGGTGCTGTTTGTCATGTAAATGTCAGGCTGGTGCCAAACATGTCTATGCAGTTGAGGCATCTGAAATGGTTGAACATGCCCAACGGCTTATTTCTGGGAACCCATCGTTTGGGCAACGAATCACGGTTTGTTTTATATGAGTTGGATTCAATATGTTCCTTTTCAGTCTTTCCTTTGACTCTACTGAAACTGCACATCCCCCTCTTCTAAATAGATCATCAAAGGCAAAGTCGAGGAAGTTGAACTTCCAGAAAAAGCTGATATACTGATTTCTGAGCCTATGGGTATGGTTCTCAGCTAATTTTCTGGACGGTTCTATCCTTTTGTGCTTTGTCTATCTGTATGCATACCAATTAGTATATATTTTTAGCAATGTTCAATGCACACCTGTTGATATATTGAGAAGTGAGAACTCCTGTGTTTGTCTCAGCCCTTGGTAGCTCTAAACGACACATACTAGAGTACATTATAAACTGCTCCAAAGTGTAATGGTTATAACCTGTGGACTATTTTTGAAGACAAGGTCCTGCTGTATGTTTGATTCAGCAGTTTATTGTAGCATGGTTGAAATTTCAGGTCCAAAGTACTGTAATTTGAGTATTTGACACATAGCACTAGCAGCTTCGCATAGCTGTCATAGCAGGATCACACCTTAACAATTTGCATACTGCTAGCATTCTGAAGTTAGAAATTTGGAATACTAATTCAAAAGTTGATAGGCCCTTAGAATGATCAAATGTCTCCAGAGAATCAGGTATCACGTTTTGATCTAGCCCATTTTCTAGTGCAGGTTTTTGGTTTGTCTGTATGTTTTTGTTCAAAATGTGTTTGTGTTCCAACATTCACTTGTGCGCTCATTATTTTGAGGAATAATAAAATCATTATTTAGTTTATTTTCTGAAATTTGTATTTATGATTTATTATCATAATGTTTTGTAGGAACCCTTTTGGTGAATGAAAGAATGCTGGAGTCCTATGTCATAGCTAGGGACAGATTCCTTGCTCCAGATGGTAAAATGTTTCCAACAACTGGAAGGTGTGTTTCTTATGATTAACTCTGGATCATAATTACTTTTGGCATCTGTCTCCACTTCTCAGTTATTCTGTGTATGGTTATATATTTTCCAATTGAATCATTATTATCCTGTGCTCTTAATCAATTGTTCTTTAGCATTTCTTCTTTTCTTCATGCATGTGCCTGCCTTTTTTCTCCTTGAAAAAGGGGCACTTGCATTAGTTAATCATCCTTAGTAGCCTCCCTCATGGACAGCCCAGTCTTTCGGGCTCGGTCCACAGGCCTGAACTAAAACCTGACATGAACAATGAAATAAACTAATAGTGCTCAGAAATATAATGCTGAAATGGCCGGGCCAGGTTCGAGGCCCACAAAATATTGCTATGACGCCTGCCTTGCTAAAAGATTGAAGCTATAAAACGCGTTTGTGAGTTTTTGAGAAAATTTATCTGTTATATGATCAAAGAAAAATACCAGATGATGACAGTGCATTTTACATGTTCTTATAGCAAGGGATCCACCACCTATCTTGGTATATAGTCATATCATGTAACTCTGGCTAGTGCTTTGGTTCATAAGGCTGTGCTTTGTGCGACTGCATGGTTGTAACTTGGAAAATTGTTTTGGACCTTGTACACAGAATGGATGTGTTGGCAATGTTGTAAATCCATGTTGACAATACCAACAATTTATCAGCAAATAAAGAACAGGTCACACTGTATAGGCAGTCAGTTTGATAACATCTGTATTCTGGAATTGTCATACGCCAATAGAACATCATATCAGAATGATGTCATTTGAAAGTTCAGAGTCATATTTTTGTGATGGATTGGAATATGTTTAAACTTTGTGCAATACTGATGTTAAATGGGTTTACAAGCAGTTTGGCTCTGCCTGAAATGTCGTAAACAACGCGCTTGCATGTATGGTTCTATAAATCATTTAAAAGTTACTCATTGCTGCTTGACTTCTTGAACATTTTCTAGGATTCATATGGCTCCATTTTCCGATGAATACCTCTATGTTGAAATGGCAAACAAGGTACTGTCATTTGCTAAACCCTGCATTCTTATTATCCGGTGTTTTCTGTGGTTTTATTAATCCCACTGTATCATTTTGGTGAATTATAATAAAGCATAGTTACTGGATTTGGTGGTGTATTCGCTTCCGTGTTCTTGTTATGCGTGATATAAGATAGAACGGAACATGATATGAGGCTTCTGTGCTCAGTCATTTGTATCTATGAGATTGGTGGTTCGTTGATTTAGCTTCAAGTCCAGTCCTTCATCGGTGGATATCTTTAGCATATATAAACTGTAAAGTAGAGAGGAATGTGTGAATCCATCTCTGTTTAAAGCAACCAGCCAATCACAGGAATCCCAAGCATGTCCGACACTAAATTGTTTACAATTGAAAATCCGAAGTGTGTCCATAATTTCTGTAAATGGCATTGTTTCTTAATTTTTTTGCAAAGTTGAGCATTCATCCTTTTTGTCCTCCTGTCCTAAATGCAAAAATGGTTCTCTGCCTTTTGAACTCCCTTGTCGTCCTACCTGTCACCCAGTCAATTTTTCACTTTCTTTTCTTCATATACGCCTTTCCTAGTAATGTCATTCTACTAGCTGATTTACCTCTGCTATGCATAATTCGGCACGACTACTCCCAAGCTTAACTAGTCCTTAGTTTGTTCCAAGCATGAGGTGCATGGTACACTCATGTGAGGTTAAAAATTAATCTTTATGAGAATGCATGAGTAAATGAATGCATAAGGGGCAATATAGTCTTTTTCATTTGGTGCCTTGGTGGAAGTGCGGAAATTCAGGATATCAAGTAATGTGAAATGGAGGGAGTATTTAAGACCTCAAAAATGACAAGAATCTAATCAGGACGGTCGCAGCTTAAAAATGCAAACTAATATAAAAAGCAGCACAGTTGTTGTGTAATGGTACTCCCTCTGTTTGGAAATGTTAGATGTCGTGCTTTTGGAGATTTAACATTCATCAACAATTAGTTCAACAATATGTAGATCACATGATACAGAAGTTATACCGTTGGATTCATTTTCATCGTTTCCAACAGTAACAGTTTTCTAGACACTTTTGGTTCGTTTTCACCGCTCTTTCCAACGGTATTAATTTTACATCACATACGTATATTGGTTGAACTAATTGTTGGTGAAAGATAAATCTTGGAAAGCGTGGGCATTCCAAACTGGTGGAGTGCTAACTACCATCTCTGCAGGATTTGCTTTGCGTTTATCTTTTTACTGAAAAGAGTAATCCAGGTCTCTCTGAGTTCTGCATTCTTATCTTGAGTTTTGGTGTACTTTGCAGTCTCTCTTCTGGCAGCAGCATAACTTCTTTGGTGTTGATCTTACACCCTTGCATGGCTCAGCGTTTGACGGATACTTTTCACAGGTGCACACTACTTGATCTTACTAGTTAGCATTTTGCATTTCACTGCAGCTAGCCATGGTAAATTGATTGCTAAATGCGTGTTTTCATGTTGTCTAATTTTTTTTTAGCTACCTCTGTAAGCATGTTTCTTCCCGCACCATACTTTAGACTGGAGTTGCATTGACACTCAGTGTCACTAGTAAATACTTATTTGAGCCGTTTGTAGTTGATCGTTGGTTTTGCTTTCATCATGGATAATCAGGTGCTTCAGCTTCTTGCCTCATGTTTTGTTGAAAAGAACCTACTATTCTCCAATATATTTGTATTTAGACACTTAGTATAGTAAGAATGGAATACCCGTAACAAGTTGATCTGTGAAATGTTTTGCTTTCTGTTTCCGACTAGCTAATTGATAAAATTAATCGTAATCTGTTTCTCATGGATCTCGTAGGTTATCTGGCCGTGATCCGATCTTACCAGTTAATTGCTAAAATTACTCGTGCTTTATTTCTTATGGATTTCGCAAGTTACCGTACTGAGATGAACACTCTGGCTATTTCTTTCATGATTCCTGCTCGGTTCTGATGCGGTTGAAGGCTCGAAGCATGCCATTATTATATTTTTGCTACTTTGGTACTTTGTATATGGCCCAAGAATGAGTGCTATTGTTCTGAGCGACTGTTTCTTATTGTCGAATCTAAATGTGTTTGTAATTCTCATGTAGCCCGTGGTGGATGCATTTGATCCAAGATTGTTGGTTTCTCAATCTACGTATCATACACTTGATTTCACTACCATGAAGGTGAGATACATTGAGATGATATTGAAGTTAATTGCATTTTTTGTGGAAGTTGTTATTGTTTGTACAAAATGTGGCATCATCATATTTCATTTTCAGGAAGAGGACCTTTACGAGATTGATATTCCCCTGAGTTTTGTATCCTCTGTTGGTACTAGGGTGCATGGGCTAGCCTGTTGGTTTGATGTGCTGTTCAACGGGAGGTCAGTATATTTTGATCTGTTAGTATTATTTTTCTGGGTGCTGTATTGCATTAATAGTTCTGTATTCAATCCCTTTATTCATTACCCTGGTATTAAAAATCTGGTATGTTTAATGTAGCACTGTGCAAAGATGGCTTACCACTGCTCCTGGCTCCCCTACGACTCACTGGTACCAGTTGCGATGTGTACTTGCACAGCCATTATATGTCATGGCTGGCCAAGAAATAACCGGCCGCCTGCATTTGGTGGCCCACAGTGCGCAAAGCTACACAATATACTTAACAATGTCAGGTTGGACACCCTTTTATTCTTTTTTTACTACTAGTAGTCAAATCTATTGGTCTTGAATTTATGAAGCTCATCGTTCCTGTGGTCTTCTGATTCTTACTGGAAGCCAAAATGTGGGGTGTGGGTGCGGACCCAGGCGGCATCCTGCAGACATCCACTGCCAAGCTCGAACTCAAGGAGCCTTACTACAGGCTGTCTCAACCACAAGCTTATATGCCACAAGACCAACAGCAGCTACCGTTGTCATCTTTGCAGGCGCAAGTAAGTTGTTCGCAAATAGTTTTCAACAGTTATCTTCACATTGTATACTGTGATCGTACATCTCTGTTTATGACGGAACATCGACAACACTAGAAATACCACCATATGGCTATTCCCTGCCAAGGCACATGACCCTGCATTGTTCTAGTTTTGCTTCTATGGATAACTAGTAAGATGCCCGTGCTACGCTACGGGGTAAGAAATGATCAATAGAACATTTGTTTACTTATTAAGTTACAATTAAGATACCCGTGCGTCGCCACGGAACATTTTTTTTTTACTTTACTCGACATTTATCAAAGTGACCTTATATTGTTAATAGGCCCACAACCGATATACGGTTTCCAATCGATAACCCCTTGGTCCAAGACAAATATTTTCTCCTTCATTTTCACCTTGCAAGAAGACTTGGTATTCTTCCTACTCGGGTTTCTCAACGCTTACTTTATCTAATATTGAGTGGTAGAGAGCATGAGGCAAATAGAAATCCATCCACACTCATTTGGTGATTATGATTATACTCGACCAACTTTATTTCCGAGTCCAAATCAATCTATCTCTTCGGCTCCTCTTTTCTTAGCACGGGCTTCACCTGCAGTCTGCACCATTCTCCGCTAGAAAAGAGGACACATTAAGCATCTCAGTTATACTGCGTACCTAACTTTAGTATCAATAATGGAAGAACAACAATGCAGAAATATCAATAGTGGTCCCCGCAAATATGCGCAATGGAAGTACGGTGACTACTATCCTTCGGCTCAAGTCGATGGGCTCAACATGTTAGCACATTATCTCATTCCTCCACCTGCTCATGTCGAGTCATCTGATCATCTATGCTTGTCTATGAGGTATGAGCATTATATGATGCACCATGCCATCCATGGAAAAAATGTAATGCCAATGGTAAATCATGCATCCGAAAAATTGATGTTGTAACATTCTAAACCACTTTCATGATTTGAAAAAAAACACAAGTACCTTAAAGCATATAACACAACCTACAATACATGCAGTCCAGGCACACGACCCATTCCCAAAAGTTGTGTCTTTCGCCTTAGCTCTAGAACCTGCTCCACGCAAGACAATGGTGAATCCTCTCAACGCATTACAAGTTTACAACAGCACACGCATGGCGCATCCAGCAGCCGGACTCCTCCTCCCAATATTTGTTATTGTTGGCTTGCTCATGGCGTGCGCTGACATTTTTCCCTCAAAAGTAAAAAATAAACACGTACACACTCACGCCGTCACGCGAAGACACCAGAACCAGCTGAAAACTTGAAGAAAGGACCTCCAAACAAAGAAGAATAGAACCACATCCCTGAAGGCCCCAAAGAGAGCCCGCACGCCTCTGGCCGCCGCCACCGAGATGACCGTGGACGAATCCATTTGTGAGCAGGAGAAGCGCCTGGCAAGAATCTGGGTTGTGATACGGAACAGAAGTCAACATGAACGGAGGCACCAAACTGATGAAGGCTATCGATCGGGGAGGACACACCCTGCGCTTCACCGCCTCTGGATCTGCTCCGGCGAGAAGGGCCACCAGATCCTCTGTCCAGCTAGCTACAAACTGGTCTCCAGAACAGCCGCCTCTGTAAGTCGCCGCAAACCAAATCTTAGGCGGCCATCACCGCCACATCACCTGTACAACTACTCACACACCCCGTCGGCAGCTCTAGCGCGTGAACCATCGAGGCGGGGACAGGGCTAGAGGAAAAAATACCAGAGTCGATGGTGTAACTGTCGCCTCAGCAGAACCGCCAGACCACACAGGCCCATAGGCTCCTCGCCATCGCCGGCGAGATGGGGTAGGAGCAAGGACCGCTTTATTGGACGCGACGTGCCGCCACCATCCGAGCGCCGCCCAACCAACCCGTATCTACACGCAGGCGGAGTGCTGGAGCTCCCCCCACGCCTCACGAGGTCAGACGGCCATCGGAGGCGAAGAGGAGCGACGAGATCGTCGGCGGAAGAACTGAAGTCGCCTCCCGGTCGCTTCCTTTTCACCTTTATACTGTAGCAGGGGGAGGAGAGAATCACCCGGCTGAAGTGGGTTGCCTCATGTACGTTGGATGAAGATCTGATGGTCTAAACTGATGGATGGCAGGCACACCATCACCACCAACTGAGAATTTTATAGTAGTAGAGATACCTTTGTATGAGTCCCCGTGCTTTCAGAATTGTTTTGTTTCCACGTAACAACCTTCACAATCACATTTCTTTTGTTTTACTGCACCTAACATGTGTACTGTACACAGGGATCTGGGCAGCAGATGCAAGATGGTCTCAGCCCTGGCATCACTGTAGATCAGGAGAGGGACTCCGCAGCCTTCACTCGACAGGTCTGAAAGCTGTGCCGCATGCTTTGCTTCCTGCAACGAGAGCTCAGGTCTGTACAACAACGAGAGCTGCCAATGGCTAACATTGCGTCCAGTTGCGGTAGGAGATCATCATGTCCGAGTTGTGCAGCTAAACGTGCTCGTCCCTGCCCCGCCATTTGATGTCAGAAAACAATAATAGTGATTGAACCGCAAGTCGAAGCTAGAAGACATCTAACAGAGAAGAGGGTTGTACGTTCTTATGTATAATTCTACAAATTGATTGTTGCGCGTGGGAGTAGAATATTGATAGAATGATAGTCATCATTGTTGTCCGCTTGCTCAAACTTAATAACAAGTAAAAGGTGAGCCCAGTTTTCTCCGTTAATAACTTCTAACTGGTCCGGTTTAGCTTCCCAGACTGCTGTTTTTATGCTGCATTGTGCTTGGTTCAATTTTTTGGGTCTAGTTTGAAGAGAAGTTTAATGCTAGATGGTGCACATGCTTCGCTTGCGGCGGACCCAAGAGCCAAGATGAAGGGGTCATTCCTTTCGCCCATGGATCTTGCCAACATTCCCCGCTAAAAAGGATCTTTGCTAACATCAGTCAACTGTCCGGCACGATCTGGCAATGCCAGCTGCAGATAGGGGTTGGCTTTGGCGGTTACTGTTGCACAATCTGCTGCAACCAGTTAATTAGTGGAAACAATCACGACATGTCGATTGTTAGGCTGGTCATAGTGGAGAGTAACTTAGACTAGTAACATACATATATTACTACCTTCATAGTGGGTAGTGTCATAGGTGTGGTAACATAGTTGCCTTCATTTATTACTTTGTAGACTCATTATGCATTGGAAACCGCTATGTGATGGTAACATATTATGTTACTCTATTTGCCTCTCTCCTTATTAACTACTTGCCACATCATCAATTTTGCTTATGTGGCATTTATGTTACTACCTATGTTACTCCCACTATGACCAGCCTTACCTTTGTGTTTCGGGATCTACAGTGTGGCGAAGATCTTGTTCCAGCCCGTAGGGGCCGTAGGGCGGGAGATCCAATGCGACGCCGCGCGCAGGGGCTGCGTGAAAGTGGTGAAGACCCGACACATCACACACGTGAGGTGCGCGGTGTGATGATCACACGAGCGCATCAACGTGCCGGTGACGGAACTTCCTTCCTTCGTATGGTTCGGTCTACCGAGGCGTTTGATTTCTCTGGCACGAGGATGAACCGCCCTTTGGTTGCTCAAAAACAAGACGACGCTGCTCAACCACCGTGACAAGAAGTGTTCGTACACTGATAAAAAAGAAGTGTTCGTACATCATTCATGTGAAAATAGTGTCCCTGCAGAAGTCGCAGCTTACTTTTTTTTTGAGGGATAACTGGGATTTTATTCAAAGCTAATAAAGTTTGGGATACAAGCAATATCAGGCGTAACACCCAGCCACACATGGCGTCCAACAGATAGAGTTGAGGCTCCCTTCGCTAACGAGTGAGCTTCAAAGTTGGACTCTCTAAACTCAAAACAAAAACTAACAGAATCAAAATTAAGACTAGTGTGCTTTATCTCTCTCAGAATCGCCGCATAGGACGGGAAAGCTTCATTCTTGATGTCTCTGACCACTTCATAGCAGTCCGACGCGATGGTCAGGTTACGGAGGTTCAGATCTTCAGCTAATGCGAGTGCTTCGCTGCAGGCTAGGGCTTCCAAGGTCGTTGGGTCCGTCAATCCAGCCATTACCACTGCTGAAGCACCCAAGAAAACACCCGCACCATCTCTGCATATAGCTGCTGCCACCCCTTTCTCTCCCAAAGTTGACAGGCCTCCATCCACATTTATTTTAGCTGAACCATCTATAGTAGGTATCCATCTTCGCTGCCGCTGTTTCATTGCATGGGGCGCGCTGGTTACTGACTTCTTGTTCGATGCAATTTGAAGCTTTTCCAGATAGTTATTGATGAAATCCATAGTGGTTAGTGGACTCTGGAATTGACTGTCATGAATGGCACGCCGCCGCGCCCACCATATAGCCCACATGGTAATCAGTACACACGCCAGCTCTTCCTCCTTCAGTGTATCAAACAACCAGAAGATCCACATCTTTGCATCGTCTGTTTGGTTTGATATAACATGCTCCAAAGTTCCTTCATCCCCTAACGCCCAAACACATCTCGCCATCCGGCAATTCATGAGGGAGTGTCGCCACGTATCAAGAGCATCATTGCATATAGAGCACACGGGCGAGACTGCCATCTTCCTCTCATGCTTCAACGCGCCCGTCGGGATCGATGTATGTGCCAGCCTCCAAACAAAAATACGGACTTTTGACGGGATCTTGACATTCCAAAGCGATGACCATGATTTCTTCGCTGCCTGTGTGTCAGATGTGCTCACTCTATGCTCTAGCCAGTCTTCTCGTTGCTTCTTCACAGCAGATAGCATCTTGTACGCCGAACTCACAGAGAAGATCCCTCTCTTCTCATAATGCCACGCATAAAAGTCTTCCTGAACTCTTGTGCTTATTGGTATGTTCAGAATTACTTCCACATCGGGCGCAATAAAATGTTCTTGCAACACTTGTCTATCCCAGGTTCTGGTGGCCGGATTTATCAACTCCGATACTTGCTGAGGTGGGTTATCAGACCGTGCACAGATTGGTCTCAACTTATAACTCCTCGGTAACCAGTTTTCAGACCATATATGCGTGGTTTCACCCGTTCCTATCCGCTTGATAAGGCCAAGCGAAAGGGTATCTCTTCCTTCCAGTAACGAGCGCCAAACCTGTGATGGGGATGTACCCAGGGTGGCGTCTAAAAGATGACAGTTGGGGAAGTATCTGGCTTTTAACACACGGGCACTCAACGACCCAGGTTCTTGCATTATTCTCCATGCTTGGCGAGCTAAGAGCGCTAGGTTGAAAAGCTCAATGTCCCTAAACCCCAAACCTCCCATAAATTTGGGCAAAGTCATAGTTTTCCACGACACCCATGCTGTTTTGCGTTCTCCCTTCTTACTTCCCCACCATATGCTCACATAGACCTCGTGGGAGTTTGAAACAAGCCATGGAGTACGTCGGAATTGCTTGTGCCACGGATTTGA
>NC_041382.1:72783954-72815384 GCF_002162155.2 Triticum dicoccoides | reverse complement strand
CCGACAAGCATTTGGCCATCCACCCTTGAACATGCTTCCATATCCTATCCTTTAGGTATCTGAAACAGCCCTCTTTTGCCCTTCCTACATCGGTTGGGAGGCCCAAGTACTTCTCTGAAAGCGCCTCATTCCGAACCTCCAGAACAGCCTTTACATCATTTCGAAGAGATTCTGCAACTCCCTTACTAAAGAAAATCGAAGACTTACTCACATTTATCCTCTGTCCCGAAGCCTCACAATATCTCCTTAAGAGATCACGTACCCGTGTTGCACAGTCCATGGATGCCTCGAAAAAGAGCAAACTGTCATCGGCAAAAAGGAGATGACTAACCACCGGTGCCGAAACTGCAACAGACACGCCTCTTATTCCTTCTGATTTAAGCAAGCAAGATAAACCCTCGGCCGCCAACAGAAACAGGTAGGGGGATATAGGGTCTCCCTGACGTAGCCCCCTTGATGGGTTAAAAGTCTCCAAACGTCCACCGTTAAATAAAACCGAGAAAGTTACTGATGAAACACAACGCATCACTGTGTCGGTAAAGCGAGTACTGATCCCCAGCTTCAACATGACGGCTCTCAAATAACTCCACTCCAATCTGTCATAAGCCTTCATCATATCTAGCTTGAGTGCACAAAACCGGTTACCCTTGACCCTCCTGGTCTTCATATAATGCAAACATTCATAGGCTGTAATGAAATTGTCCGTGATTAAACGCCCAGGCACGAACGCCGACTGCTCTTCAGAGATCACCTCGGGAAGAATATGCTTCAGCCTATTTGCCAAAACCTTAGAAGCGATCTTGTAGATCACATTACATAGGCTTATCGGCCGAAACTGTCCTAGATTTTTTGGACTCGATATCTTGGGTATTAATACGATGAACGTACTATTTATCTCCTCCGGCGAATCCTCTCCTGCAAGCACTCTTATGGTCATGCTTGTCACCTCATCACCACACAACTCCCAATGCCTCTGAAAGAAATGCGCGGGAAATCCATCAAACCCCGGTGCCTTTGTCAGAAACATCTGAAAAAGTGCTTCTTTCACTTCCTCTTTCGTGTATTCCGCATTGAGGCGAGCGTTCAAATTCGCTCCAACCTTCCAAGGAATGTGTGACAGGACCTCCTCCATACATATCGTTCCTTCTGATGTATAAAGATTTGAGTAGAAAGCGGTGGCCATATTTGCTAGCTCACCAGGGTTCGAACTGACTGATCCATTGCCTCTTTCCAGCTTGGAGATATTGTTCTTGGCTCTCCTCCCACTAGCCTTCCGCTGGAAAAATTGTGTGTTACTATCGCCCTCAGCCAGCCACTGTATGCGAGAGCGTTGCCTCATCATAATTTCCTCACGATAGCATAACTCAATCAGTTCCTCTTGTACCTTTTTCTCCTCTATTCCTGGGCCAACTCGAAGGGGATCCTCCCTGTGCTCTGCTAGTCTCCTCCGCAGCCTTCTTAACTCCTGGCGTACTGATCCAAAGGTGTTCTTACCCCAGCGAGCAAAGGATCCAGCAACCCTCTCTAGTTTATTCGCCAACTCCGCCACAGTGGCTGCGGGCTGTCCTTCCGTCCACACTTCCTGCACAAATCCCTCAAAACGGGAGTCTGACTCCCACATACACTCATAACGAAAGGGTCTTTTGAGTGCAATGCGTATGTTATTTGCTTCTAGCTCATTGTATAACAGGATGGGGCAATGGTCCGATTTCGCTGCAGTCAGGTGCTCAACACTCGCAAATGGAAACATTGCGGACCAACTTGGAGTGGCCAGAGCTCAATCAAGACGGACCCTGCAGTAATCTCCTCCTGTCACTCGTTTCTCGAAAGTCCAATCCAAACCCTTGTAACCCAAGTCAGCTAACTCGCACACATCCAACGCCTCTCTGAAACCAGCAATCTGCGCACTGTCACGTTGATTCGGCCCCATCTGCTCTTCCGGTCTAAGGATTTCATTAAAGTCCCCAATACAAACCCAAGGGAGAGTACTTTCTCCCCGCAAAATTTTCATCGTATCCCATGTTTTATATCTGAGACTCCTGTTGGCTTCACCATAGAAAATAAATAGACGCCATTGATCCTTGCCCGGTTCTGTTACAAAAGAGTCAATGTGATACTGGGAAAAGGTTTTTATTTCCAAGTTTATCCCTTGTTTACAGAAAATACAAAGGCCGCCACTACGACCCCTACTAGCAACCACAAATCTCTCCGAGAAACCTAAATTTGCCGTCAAACCTTCCACACGATACTTCGCTAACTGTGTCTCCACCAAGCATAGCACCGTCGGCGCACTAGCCTCCACGAGCTCGCGGAGCTCTCGGACCGTCGCGGGATCGCCATGTTGGAAATATGCCCTAGAGGCAATAATAAATTAGTTATTATTATAGTATATTTCATTGTTCATGATAATCGTTTATTATCCATGCTAGAATTGTATTGATAGGAAACTCAGATACATGTGTGGATACATAGACAACACCATGTCCCTAGTAAGCCTCTAGTTGACTAGCTCGTTGATCAATAGATGGTTACAGTTTCCTGACCATGGACATTGGATGTCGTTGATAAGGGATCACATCATTAGGAGAATGATGTGATGGACAAGACCCAATCCTAAGCCTAGCACAAAGATCGTGTAGTTCGTATGCTAAAGCTTTTCTAATGTCAAGTATCATTTCCTTAGACCATGAGATTGTGCAACTCCCGGATACCGTAGGAATGCTTTGGGTGTACCAAACGTCACAACGTAACTAGGTGGCTATAAAGGTTCACTACAGGTATCTCCGAAAGTGTCTGTTGGGTTGGCACGAATCGAGACTGGGATTTGTCACTCCGTGTAAACGGAGAGGTATCTCTGGGCCCACTCGGTAGGACATCATCATAATGTGCACAATGTGATCAAGGAGTTGATCACGGGATGATGTGTTATGAAACGAGTAAAGAGACTTGCCGGTAACAAGATTGAACAAGGTATCGGGATACCGACGATCGAATCTCGGGCAAGTATCGTACCGCTAGACAAAGGGAATTGTATACGGGATTGATTGAATCCTTGACATCGTGGTTCATCCGATGAGATCATCGTGGAACATGTGGGAGCCAACATGGGTATCCAGATCCCGCTGTTGGTTATTGGCCGGAGAGTTGTCTCGGTCATGTCTGCATGGTTCCCGAACGCGTAGGGTCTACACACTTAAGGTTCGATGACGCTAGGGTTATAGGGAATAGATATACATGGTTACCGAATGTTGTTCGGAGTCCCGAATGAGATCCCGGACGTCACGAGGAGTTCCGGAATGGTCCGGAGGTAAAGATTTATATATGGGAAGTCCTGTTTTGGTCGCCGGAAAAGTTTCGGGTTTTATCGGTAATGTACCGGGACCACCGGGAGGGTCCCGGTGGTCCACCAAGTGGGGCCACCAGCCCCGGAGGGCTGCATGGGCCAAGTGTGGGAGGGGACCAGCCGCAGGTGGGCTGGTGCGCCCCCCCACAAGGGCCCAAGGCGCCTAGGGTTTGGGGAGGGGGCGCCTCCACCTAGCTTGGGGGGCAAATTTCCCCCTCTCCCCCTTGGCCGCCACCCTAGATGGATTTGGGGCTGCCGCACCCCTTGGGGTGGAAACCCTAAAGGGGGCGCACCCCCTTCCCTCTCCCCTATATATACTTGAGGACTTTGGGGCTGCCGACACATGAGTTTTGACCTCTCCATGGCGCAGCCCTGCCTCTCTCCCTCCTCCTCTCCCGCGGTGCTTGGCGAAGCCCTGCAGGATTGCCACGCTCCTCCACCACCACCACGCCGTCGTGCTGCTGCTGGATGGAGTCTTTCCCAACCTCTCCTTCTCCCCTTGCTGGATCAAGGCGTAGGAGACGTCACCGGGCTGTATGTGTGTTGAACACGGAGGTGCCGTTCGTTCGGCACTAGGATCATCGGTGATTTGGATCACGACGAGTACGACTCCATCAACCCTGTTCACTTGAACGCTTCCGCTTAGCGATCTACAAGGGTATGTAGATGCACTCTCCTTCCCCTCGTTGCTAGATTACTCCATAGATTGATCTTGGTGATGCGTAAAAAAATTTGAATTTCTGCTACGTTCTCCAACAGTGGCATCATGAGCTAGGTCTATGCGTAGTTTCTATGCACGAGTAGAACACAAGTTGTTGTGGGCGTCGATTTTGTCAATTTGCTTGCCGTTACTAGTCTTATCTTGATTCGGCGGCATCGTGGGATGAAGCGGCCCGGACCGACCTTACACGTACTCTTACGTGAGACTGGTTCCACCGACTGACATGCACTAGTTGCATAAGGTGGCTAGCGGGTGTCTGTCTCTCCCACTTTAGTCGGATCGGATTCGATGAAAAGTGTCCTTATGAAGGGTAAATAGAAATTGGCATATCACGTTGTGGTTTTCGCGTAGGTAAGAAATGTTCTTGCTAGAAACCTATAACAGCCACGTAAAAACTTGCAACAACAATTAGAGGATGTCTAACTTGTTTTTGCAGCATATGCCTTGTGATGTGATATGGCCAAGGGATGTGATGAATGATATATGTGATGTATGAGATTGATCATGTTCTTGTAATAGGAATCACGACTTGCATGTTGATGAGTATGACAACCGGCAGGAGCCATAGGAGTTGTCTTAATTTATTTATGACCTGCGTGTCAACATAAACGTCATGTAATTACTTTACTTTATTGCTAAAGCGTTAGCCTTAGTAGTAGAAGTAATAGATGACGAGACAACTTCAAGAAGACACGATGATGGAGATCATGATGATGGAGATCATGGTGTCATGCCGGTGACAACGATGATCATGGAGCCCCGAAGATGGAGATCAAAAGCAGCAAAATGATATTAGCCATATCATGTCACTATTTGATTGCATGTGATGTTTATCATGTTTTACATCTTATTTGCTTAGAACGACAGTAGCTTAAATAAGATGATCCCTCGCTAAAATTTCAAGAAAGGTGTTCCCCCTAACTGTGCACCGTTGCGAAGGTTCATTGTTTCGAAGCACCACGTGATGATCGGGTGTGATAGATTCTAACGTTCGAATACAACGGGTGTAAGCCAGATTTACACAGCAAAAACACTTAGGTTGACTTGACGAGCCTAGCATGTACAAACATGGCCTCGGAACATGGAAGACCGAAAGGTCGAGCATGAGTCATATAGAAGATACGATCAACATGAAGATGTTCACCGATGTTGACTAGTCCGTCTCACGTGATGATCGGACACGGCCTAGTTGACTCGGATCATGTTTCACTTAGATGACTAGAGGGATGTCTATCTGAGTGGGAGTTCATTAAATGAACTCAATTATCATGAACATAGTCTAAATTGTCTTTGCAAATATGTTGTAGATAAATAGCTCACGTTGTAGCTCCCTGTTTCAATACGTTCCTAGAGAAAGATTAAGTTGAAAGATATTGTAAGCAATTATGCGGACTAGGTCCGTAGTCTGAGGAGTGTCCTCACTGCTACATAGAAGGCTTACGTCTTTGATGCACCGCTCGATGTGCAAACCCCTACAACATCGTCTGTGGATGTTGTGAACACTTGACAGACACATTCTGATGACTACTTGATAGTTTAGTGCACCATACTTTACGGCTTAGAATCGGGATTCCAATGACGTTTTGAACGCCATAGAACATATGAGATGTTCCAAGAGCTGAAATTGGGATTTCAGGCTCATGCCCGTGTTGAGAGGTGTGAGACCTCTGACAAGTTCTTTTGCCAACAAGATGGAGGAGAATAGCTCAGCTAGTGAGCATGTGCTCAGAATGTCTGGGTACTGTAATTACTTAAATCAAGTGGGAGTTAAACTTCCAGATAAGATAGTGATTGATAGAGTTCTCTAGCCACTATCACTATGCTACTAGATCTTCGTGATGAACTATGACATGCAAGGGATGGAGTTGATCCTGGAGCTGTTCGCGGTGCTTAAGACCGCAAAAGGTAGAAATCAAGAAGGGGCATCAAGTGTTGATGGTTTAACAAGACCACTGGTTTCAAGAAGGGCAAGGGCTAGAAGGGAAACTTCATGGATGGCAAACCAGTTGCCGCTCTAGTGAAGGAACCCAAGGTTGAACCCAAACCCGAGACTAAGTGCTTCTATTGTAAAGGGAACGGTCACTGGTAGCGAGATTACCCCAAATGCATGGTAGATAAGAAGGCTGGCAACTTCAACAAAATTTATACGTGTCATTAATGTGTACCTCACTAGTACTCCTGGTAGCACCTGGGTATTGGATACCGGTTTAGTTACTATTATTGGTGACTTGAAGCAAAAGCTACGGACTAAACGGAGACTGGCCGAGGGCGAGGTGACGATGTGTGTTGGAAGTGTTTCCAAAGTTGATGAGATCACCATCGCACGCTCCATCTGCCTTCGGGATTAGTATTGAACCTAGATAAATGTTATCAGGTGTCTACGGTGAGCATGAATATGATTAGATCATGTTCATTGCAATACGGTTATTCATTTAAGTTAGGGAATAATGGTTATTCTGATTACATGAATAATACCTTTCATGGTCATGCACCCTATGTGAATGGTTCATTGAATCTCGGTCGTGGTAATACACATGTTCACGCCAAAAGATGTAGAGTTAATAATGATAGTACCACTTTCTTGTGGCACTGCCGCTTAGGTCATATTGGCGTAAGATGCATGAAGAAACTCCATGTCGATGGATGTTTGGAGTCACTTGATTTTGAATCGCTTGACACATGCGAGCCATGCCTCATGGGCAGGATGACTGAGACCCCGCTTTCAGGTACAATGAAACGGGAAAGTGACTTGTTGGAAATCATACATGCTGATGCGTGTGATCCAATGAGAATTGAAGCATGCGGTGGATATCGCTATTTTCTCATCTTCACTGACGATTTGAGTAGATATAGGTATGTTTACTTAATGAAGCACAAGTCTGAAACGTTTGAGAAGTTCAAGCGATTTCAGAGTGAAGTTAAGAATCATCATAACAAGAAGATCAAATTCCTACGATCTGATCAATGAGAATATCTGAGTTATGAGTTTGGCAAACACTTAAGACATTATGGAATTGTTTCACAGTTGAAGCCACCTGGAACACCACTGGGTTATGGTGTGTCCGGACATCGTAATCGAACCTTATGAGATATGGTGCGATCTATGATGTCTCTTATCAATCTACCGTTTTCATTTTAAGGTTATGCGTTACAGACAGCTGCATTCACTTTAGATAGGACACCATCTAAGTCCGTTGAGACGATGTCATAAGAACATTGGTTTGGCAAGAAACCAAAGTTGTCGTTTCTTAACATTTGGGGATGCGATGCTTAAGGCTTCAGCCGGAGAAGCTCGAACCCAAAGCGGACAAACACATCTTCATAGGATACCCAAAGGTGACAGTAGGGTATACCTTCTATCTCAGATCCGAGGGCAAATTGTTTGTCGCTAAGAACGGGTCCTTTCTCGAGAAGGAGTTTCTCTCGAAAGAATTGAGTGGGAGGAAGATAGAACTTGATGAGGTTGTCGAACCTTCACTTCAACCAGAGAGTGACGCAACAAAAAAAGATGTTTTCTGTGGCGCCTACGTCTGTTGAATAGGAAGTTAATGATAGTGATCATGAAGCTTCGGATCAAGTTGCTATCGAACCTCATAGGTCGACAAGGATATGTACTACTCCTAAGTGGTACGGTAATCCTGTCTTAGATATCATGTTGTTAGACAACAATGAACCTATGAGCTATGGAGAAGCGATGGTGGGCCCGTATTCTGACAAATGGTTAGAAGCCATGAAATCCGAGATAGGATCCATATATCAGAACAAAGTATGGACTTTGGTGGACTTGCCCAATGATCGGCAAGCCATTGAGATAAATGGATCTTTAAGAAGAAGACGGACGTGGGCGGTAATGTTACCGTCTATGAAGCTCGACTTGTGGGAAAGAGTCTTTTCACAAGTTCAAGGAGTTGACTACGATCAGAATTTCTCACCCGTAGCGATGCTTAAGTCCGTCAGAATCATGATAGCATTAGCTGTATTTTTCGATTATGAAATCTTACAGATGGATGTCAAAACAAGTTTTCTTACCAGTTTTCGTAAGAAAAGTTGTATGTGATACAATAAAAGGTTTTGTCGATCCTAAGGATGCTAAAAGGTATGCTGGCTCTAGCAATCCTTCTATGGACTAGAGCAAGCATCTCAGAATCGGAATATATGCTTTGATGGAGTGATCAAAGCTTTTAGGTTTATACAATGTTTGCTAGAAACTTGTATTTACAAGAAAGTGAGTGGGAGCACTACAACATTTCTGATAAGTATATGTGGATGACATATTGTTGATCCGAAATGATGTAGAATTTCTGGAAAGCATAAACGGTTGTTTGAAGAGTGATTTTCAAAGGAAGACCTGGATAAAGCTGCTTACATATTGGGCATCAAGATCTATAGAGATAGATCAAGACGCCTGATGATACTTTCAAAGAACGCACACCTTGACATGTTTTTGAAGGAGTTCAAAATAGATCAGTCAAAGAAGGGGTTCTTACCTGAGTTGTAAGGTGTGAAGTTGAGTAAGACTCAAAGATTGACCACGGCAGAAGAAAGAGGAAGGACGAAGGTTGTCCCCTATGCTTTTGTCATAGGCTCTATACGGTATGCCATGCTGAGTACCACACCTGATGTGTGCCTTGCCACATGTCTGGCAAGAGGGTACAAAGGTGATCTAGGAGTAGATCACCAGATAGCGGTCAAAATTATCTTTAGAGGAATAAGGAAATGTTTCTCGGTTATGGAGGTGATAAAGAGTTTGACGTAAAGAGTTACGTCGATGCAAGCTTAACACCTATCCGGATAGCTCTGAGTAGAGATACCGGATACGTATAATGGAGCAACAATTTGGAATACCTCCAAGTGGAACGTGGCAGCAGCATCTACGATATAAAGTTTTGCGAAATACATAGGGATCTGAATATGGCAAGACCCGTTGACTACAACCTCTCTCACAAGAATAACATGATCAAACCCAGAACTCTTTGAGTGTTTATCACATAGTGATGTGAACTAGATCATTGAGTCTAGTAGACTCTTGGATGTTGGTCACATGGCGATGTGACCTCTGAGTGTTAATCACATGGCGATGAGAACTAGATTATTGACTCTAGTGTAAGTGGGAGACTGTTGGAAATATGCCCTAGAGGCAATAATAAATTAGTTATTATTATATTATATTTCATTGTTCATGATAATCGTTTATTATCCATGCTAGAATTGTATTGATAGGAAACTCAGATACATGTGTGGATACATAGACAACACCATGTCCCTAGTAAGCCTCTAGTTGACTAGCTCATTGATCAATAGATGGTTACGGTTTCCTGACCATGGACATTGGATGTCGTTGATAACGGGATCACATCATTAGGAGAATGATGTGATGGACAAGACCCAATCCTAAGCCTAGCACAAAGATCGTGTAGTTCGTATGCTAAAGCTTTTCTAATGTCAAGTATCATTTCCTTAGACCATGAGATTGTGCAACTCCCGGATACCGTAGGAATGCTTTGGGTGTACCAAACGTCACAACGTAACTGGGTGGCTATAAAGGTTCACTACAGGTATCTTCGAAAGTGTCTGTTGGGTTGGCACAAATCGAGACTGGGATTTGTCACTCCGTGTAAACGGAGAGGTATCTCTGGGCCCACTCGGTAGGACATCATCATAATGTGCACAATGTGATCAAGGAGTTGATCACGGGATGATGTGTTACGGAACGAGTAAAGAGACTTGCCGGTAACGAGATTGAACAAGGTATCGGGATACCAACGATCGAATCTCGGGCAAGTATCGTACCGCTAGACAAAGGGAATTGTATACGGGATTGATTGAATCCTTGACATCGTGGTTCATCCGATGAGATCATCGTGGAACATGTGGGAGCCAACATGGGTATCCAGATCCCGCTGTTGGTTATTGGCCGGAGAGTTGTCTCGGTCATGTCTGCATGGTTCCCGAACCCGTAGGGTCTACACACTTAAGGTTCGATGACGCTAGGGTTATAGGCAATAGATATACGTGGTTACCGAATGTTTTTCGGAGTCCCGGATGAGATCCTGGACGTCACGAGGAGTTCCGGAATGGTCCGGAGGTAAAGATTTATATATGGGAAGTCCTGTTTTGGTCGCCGGAAAAGTTTCGGGTTTTATCGGTAATGTACCGGGACCACCGAGAGGGTCCCGGTGGTCCACCAAGTGGGGCCACCAGCCCCGGAGGGCTGCATGGGCCAAGTGTGGGAGGGGACCAACCGCAGCTGGGCTGGTGCGCCCTCCCACAAGGGCCCAAGGCGCCTATGGTTTGGGGAGGGGGCGCCTCCACCTAGCTTGCGGGGCAAGTTTCCCCGTCTTCCCCCTTGGCCGCCACCCTAGATGGGTTTGGGGCTGCCGCATCCCTTGGGGTGGAAACCCTAAAGGGGGCGCACCCCCTTCCCTCTCCCCTATATATACTTGAGGACTTTGGGGCTGCCGACACATGAGTTTTGACCTCTCCATGGCGCAGCCCTGCCTCTCTCCCTCCTCCTCTCCTGCGGTGCTTGGCAAAGCCCTGCGGGATTGCCACGCTCCTCCACCACCACCACGCCGTCGTGCTGCTGCTGGATGGAGTCTTCCCCAACCTCTCCTTCTCCCCTTGCTGGATCAAGGCGTAGGAGACGTCACCGGGCTGTACGTGTGTTGAACACGGAGGTGCCGTCCGTTCGGCACTAGGATCATCGGTGATTTGCATCACGACGAGTACGACTCCATCAACCCCGTTCACTTGAACGCTTCCGCTTAGTGATCTACAAGGGTATGTAGATGCACTCTCCTTCCCCTCGTTGCTAGATTACTCCATAGATTGATCTTGGTGATGTGTAGAAAATTTTGAATTTCTGCTACGTTCCCCAACACGCCAATCCCGCGACAGTTCCAGCACAAGGTCCGCATCAGCATTGGCGGCCCTCCTCACGGGAGGCCGCCTTTGTTAGTTGCTCCCTGTCCTCATCACCTTCCCTTCCATCCTGTCTCCTTCGCTTCACAATTGGCACCTTGCCGGGAGTGCTTGTCGCTGGATCAGTATTTGTTTTCTATGTCGCCCCCTCGATCATAAGGACAGTACCCGAAACTTTCCCAGCCAAGTTCGGAATAGACTGTCCTCTAATATTCATGGATCCATCTGCTGACACTAACCGCTTTCGAGCGTTTGAACTATGTGGCTGCTGCTCAGTATAATCCATCATTGTATGCTCAAAGTTGCTATTAGCTTGGCCCGCCCCCCTTCCATTCCCCCTCCATCTTCTTGCTTCACTATCCGTCCCACCTCTTCCATCCATCTCCCCTCTACCTTGCCTTCCTCCTCTATCTCCTCTTCCCGCCATACTTCCTCTCCCTCTTCTGGCTCCACCACCTCTTTCTCCCATGGACGCGTCAATGAAAGGCTCAGGGGACCAGAGAAGCCAATCTCCCCACTCAAAAGTTCTGGGGTCGTGGACCCCGTCGCCACACTCCTCAGCCAAGTGTCCCATTATTCCGCACACAAAGCAAAAATCAGGCAATTTTTCATAGTAGACCGGATACGTGATGCTTTCTTTGAGAGTTATTTGCACAAATCGTACAAGAGGCTTGTTCACATCCAAAGCAGCCGCGCACGGAGAGTGCTTGCCGGGTTAATCCTACCTTCATTAACCACAATTGTAAACGGGGGCTCTCCCACCTTGCCCGCTACCTTTTCAGCCAGCTGTTTCTTTCTCGTGAGGCCATCTAGTAGGCCTTTAACTCTTGTCCACACTGGGATCTTATGCATGTTGTAGCTGTTCACATCCGTATATCCATCGTACTCCTAAATAACTACCGGAGCCCTACGAAACAGCCATGGCCCTCCATCCATTATCCTCCTCCAATCTCCTAGGCAGTGGCATTGAACCAGGAAAAGATTTGGCCCCTTTATGCTGAAAGTAACCCCTTGCGCTGCAGACCATGCGTTACACATTTGATTGAGCAAAGCCGAGTGGCTAAAAGGTCTGGTAGTATGAACTCGAAAAAGCCCCAACCAACGAACGTCCTTGATCAGTTCTTCTACCTCCTCCGAGAAATCCAACGCTTCCTCCTCTTCTCCCTGCAACTTCATCCCTACAAAGCGATCTGCTAGCTCCGGTTCAGGGCCCCCATAATAGTCGTACTCCTCTTCATCATCCACTCTATCGGGTAAATCTGGGTTGATCCCATCTCCCACATCCCCCTCCATAACTCCACCATCCAGCCCTACAGCCCCGCTTGCCCCAACCACCTCAGCAGTCGCCTCTCCCCCGATCACCGCCTCCGCTTCCGTCTTCTCCCGAACTACATCTTCACATCTGCTCCCTGCTCCCCCTTCTCCATCTGCTTCGCCCCTGAGGTTGAATCCGCCATGCAGACCTCTCACAAACACCTGGGTAAGGTTTGACTTGCTGGCAGACGAGGGGAACTCGCCCGCTGGCAAGGTTTCACGTGGACTCCGGCGTAGATCGCCAGAGGAGATCGGGTACCCTAGAAAACCCTAGGGGAATCTGCTAGCGCCAGTGACACCAGGACCTAGGAGTAGGAGCGTAGGAGGTCGATCTGTCAAGTCGCAGCTTACTTTTCAGGCAAAGCCGCATTCTCCAATAAACGAAAGCTGACGGTGGACGGCCCATATCCTCGCACCCAAACCCCAACAAACACACACACTTCCAGAAGGCGAAGGTCTACAAATATCACACAGTCGGAAGATATCTAGTGATACCAAGCATCACATGATACCATATCTCAAAACTCAAAATTTGTGTTCCAATTTTTTTTGAAAAAAAATATGAATGTTCATAAGACATGTGTCTATCACCCCTAAAAATTTCAAATCCAAATCCGAAATATATATTAAGAAACAAGAAAGACAAATCTACACGTGAATAGTGCCATATTTGCTTCTGTCTTTTGTGACACTATTCATGTAGAATTTGTCTTTTTTATTGGGTCTATCTAGGTCTTAGTCGACTGAGACTTCGCAAAGTCTCAGTCAGATAACACCATCTAACAATAGCCCAGCCCATTTTTTATTTCTCATTTAGTCTGCTACTTTTCTAGTATTGTTGGGCCGGCCCTGCTATTGCGTCTAATGCCTTTGTCAGTTTCTCACGTTGCTCTGTGCCTTTAGTCCAGCGTTTTTTTGAGTCCATCGAGAGTTTCTGGAGATGCTGCTCGTTCTGGCACACAGGCCGGGCCAGTAGTAAGTTTGCATGATTTTCCTTCCATCCGTTTTTTTGTTTATGTTTAGTTTTTCTTTTTTTTCCTATTGTTTGTTAAACGTTCATTTCCTTTGAAAAATTAGTTATCAGCTCACTGTAAAAAGAAATGGAAGCATTTTGTTTACATTTATCATGATATTTTGGAAAAATTGCTTGTTTATTATTAATATTATTCATCATGTGTTGGAAAAAATGTTCCTAAAAAACATCATGTATTTTGAAAAATGTTCACGTGTGTTTTCAAAAAGAAAAACTCAAAATGCACCAAAAAAATAAAATAAGCATAAAAAATATAAAATAATAATAATAATAATAATAATAATAATAATAATAATAATAATAGTACTAGTAGTAGTAGTACTAATAATAATAGTAACAACAACAACCACCACCACCACAAGAACAACAACAACAACATGCAGCTGTAGTCGTGGCGACATTATGTCTAGTGAAAAGATATGCAACTGCCCCCTTCCTGACGAAAACATCACTGAGTTGCAGTTGCGTTGAAGACATGCAATTGCAGTCGGAGGAGACACTTGCAGTTGCGTGCCTAGTGGCAGAGATGCAACTACCCCCTCTCCGACAAAAACACCACAAAGTTGCAGTCACGTTGAAGACATGCAATTGCAGTCGAGGGCAACACTTGCAGTTGCGTGTGTAGAACAAGACATGCAATTGCGCCCCCCGACAAACCAACACTAAGTTGCAATCGTGTTGAAGACATGCAATTGCAGTCGGAGGAGACACTTGCAGTTGCGTGCCTAGTGGCAAACATGCAACTACTGAAGGAAATATGCCCTAGAGGCAATAATAAAGTTATTATTTATTTCCTTATATCATGATAAATGTTTACTATTCATGCTAGAATTGTATTAACCAGAAACATAATGCATGTGTGAATACATAGACAAACAGAGTGTCACTAGTATGCCTCTACTTGACTAGCTCGTTAATCAAAGATGGTTATATTTCCTAACCATGGACAAAGAGTTGTTATTTGATTAACGGGATCACATCATTAGGTGAATGATCTGATTGACATGACCCATTCCATTAGCTTAGCACCCGATCGTTTAGTATGTTGCTATTGCTTTCTTCATGACTTATACATGTTCCTATGACTATGAGATTATGCAACTCCCGTTTGCCGGAGGAACACTTTGTGTGCTACCAAACGTCACAACGTAACTGGGTGATTACAAAGGTGCTCTACAGGTGTCTCCAAAGGTACATGTTGGGTTGGCATATTTCGAGATTAGGATTTGTCACTTCGATTGTCGGAGAGGTATCTCTGGGCCCTCTCGGTAATGCACATCACATAAGCCTTGCAAGCATTGCAACTAATGAGTTAGTTGCGAGATGATGTATTACGGAACGAGTAAAGAGACTTGCCGGTAACGAGATTGAACTAGGTATTGAGATACCGACGATCGAATCTCGGGCAAGTAACATACTGATGACAAAGGGAACAACGTATGTTGTTATGCGGTCTGACCGATAAAGATCTTCATAGAATATGTAGGAACCAATATGAGCATCCAGGTTCCGCTATTGGTTATTGACCGGAGACGTGTCTCGGTCATGTCTACATTGTTCTCGAACCGTAGGGTCCGCACGCTTAATGTTACGATAACAATTTCATTATGAGTTTATGTATTTTGATGTACCGAAGGTTGTTCGGAGTCCCGGATGTGATCATGGACATGACGAGGAGTCTCGAAATGGTCGAGACATAAAGATCGATATATTGGAAGCCTATATTTGGATATCGGAATCGTTCCAGGTGAAATCGGGATTTTACCGGAGTACCGGGGGGTTACCGGAACCCCCCCGGGGGTTATTGGGCCTACATGGGCCCTAAGGGAGAAGAGGAAAGGAGGCAAGAGGTGGCCGCGCGCCCCTCCCCTTCTTAGTCCGAATAGGACAAGGAGAGGGGGGCGGCGCCCCCCCTTTCCTTTCCCTCTTCCTCCTCTTTCCCACTTCTCCTTCTCCAACTAGGAAAGAAGGGAGTCCTACTCCCGGTGGGAGTAGGACTCCCCCTTGGCGCGCCCTCCTTGGCCGGCGGCCCCCTCCCCTTGGCTCCTTTATATACGGGGGCAGGGGGGCACCCTAGGACACATAAGTTGATCTTCGTGATCGTTCCTTAGCCGTGTGCGGTGCCCTCCTCCACCATATTCCACCTCGGTCATATTATAGCGGTGCTTAGGCGAAGCCCTGCGACGGTTGAACATCCAGATCGTCACCACGCCGTCGTGCTGACGGAACTCCTCCCCGAAGCTTTGCTGGATCGGAGCCCGGGGAGCGTCATCGAGCTGAACGTGTGCCAAGAACTCGGAGGTGCCGGAGTAACGGTGCTTGGATCGGTTGGACCGGGAAGACGTACGACTACTTCCTCTATGTTGCGTCAACGCTTCCACTTCGGTCTACGAGGGTACGTAGACAACACTCTCCCCTCTCGTTGCTATGCATCACCATGATCTTGCGTGTGCGTAGGAATTTTTTTGAAATTACTACGTTCCCCTACAACTACCCCCTCCCCGACAAAAAAAACACCAGGGAGTTGCAGTCACGTTGTAGACATGCAATTGCAGTCGAGGGCAACACTTGCAGTTGCGTTTGTAGTACAAAAATGCAATTGTCCCCCTCCCCCCCAACAAAACAACACTAAGTTGTAATCGTGTTGAAGACATGCAATTGCAGTCGGAAGCGACACTTGCAGTTGCGTGCCTAGTGACAGACATGCAACTTTCCCCTCCGACCAAACACTAGTAAGTTGCAACTGAGCTGAAGATATGCACTTGCAATCAGGGCGACACTTATAGTTGACCGACAAGAAAGTACTTTTAAAAAGGAAAAAAGAAACATAAGTTGCATGCGGATGACATACATATACAATAGCGTGTGGCTGATGCGCATGCAACTCCGTATGATCGATGGATGTGACCGATGACAATACTCTTGAAAGGAAAAGAAAAGGTTGCATACCGATAGTTGACATGTAATTACACACAAAAACAAACCGCGTGGTACTCCCTCCGTTCCTAAATATTTGTCTTTCTAAAGATTTCAAATGATCATCACATACGAATGTATCTCTACTCCTATAAAAATGTCAGTTGGTGGTGATGGTGTGCCTGCCTTCGCGCAATGTGCACCGTTCGATCTGAATGTATGGCTGAGACTGAGATGGGTTGTGGCCAAGCCACATGACTCACACTTTTGCAAGAACACCCCCGTAATGGACAGAACTTTGGGGGAAGAGTTCGGAAACACAACGCCAATAGTCGAGACGTTTCTCCGCCTCTCCCGACGCAACAAAGGAGCTTCGAGAACCCTGCCAAATTCCTCGCCGCCGGCTCCTCGCCTCTCTTTCCGGGCGACCGCAGTAGTTGATTGGAGCGGGCAAGGATCCCTCCTGTTGTATAGCTATGCTTGTAGATAGGGGATCTTAGCAAATCGGAATTGGGTTTGAGCTTGCCCCAGTATCTCTCCTTCTAGATCTGACCATGCAGCCCGGCCATCGGAGATGGAGACATGGCGGTGGTTGCTTGGCATGCCAAGTTTCTCTACACTGCCATCCCACACGAAGTCTAGGCTGCCGTTGTCAAGGACATCGAGCTACGGGCCGTCCATGCCACTCTCAGCTGGCGCGGCGTGCCCAATGCCGGTGCCGATGTGTACGCCAATATCTGCCTCCCGGCGGCCGCGTACTCCGCGCTCACGGAAAGCAGCGGCTTCCGCCACAGAGGAGGAGTCGAGGACTCAAGTGTTTATTCTGATGGGCAGTACATGCTCTGAACTGTAAGTGTTATTGTGCCGAGGCCACCCCGCTTCAATTGTCGACTTCCAGGAATATGCTTTGTTAGCAGCACAATCATGCTGACACAGCATCATCCGGTGCAGCCGAGCGTTGGTGCGTGTCGCCGAGGAGTCTTCCTTGGCGACGATTCCGCGGCTGTTGCCATGCTCTGCCTGCACGCTTTGCGCCGCAATTTCATTTGCCAGGAGGTGCGCACACCTATATTTCATCCCCAATATTGCGTGTGTGATATGTTTATTGATCAACTTCGGTTCTCCTGTAGTTTAATAATCTCTTTTAAGAGATATAGGCTAATCAAATAGATTAAAAAAATTGTAATCAGTCACTAGGGCCATTATCTAATGGGAAAACAGTTGTTTGAAGAGGCTTTGGCAGTGCTGTCACAATGAAATGCAAAAGTGATTTCGCAAGAGAATTGGAGGTGATGGCCAGGTTCTGCCATGTCAACCTTCTTCGCCTCCATGCTTACTGCAATGAAGGCGACGGGCGGATACTGATGTACTGCTACATGTCAGAACAATAGCATGGATATCAACATATTTGGTACATATACAGATGTACTCATATAATTTGCCCTGCCTATGATCAAGTTCTTTTCTGCAATTGTTGGTTACTATTGTTCTGTGATCCAATACATAAGTAGTAAGTTGCGTGTAGATGAAGTTCTGGATAATAGAACTGCAATTTTGGACAATATACCTTTAGAGGAAGCTTGTATCTCGACATGCTTGCCATATGAAAGCTCATGGATGAGGAATTTCCTCTTCGTATTATCTGCGGGATGAACTCCAAAATTTTGTGGAACTAGCATTTCTAATAGTACAAAGCTGCGACCTTACTGTCAATATTTATGTGGATGGTCTCTGTTTTAAATTCCTAATACAAGTAATGCACTTCAAGAAGTTCTATTTATCTCGTGTCCTTGCTGCCAATAGCTGATTTGGTTTCATCGTGAGCACCCAAGTACTGATTTGGTTACCCAAGCACTGCAGTTCTATTGCTGTTCATGGTTGTTGGCCTATCAATGGTTATTGTATTTGGTAGTTGTATTTGGTAGAAATGGGCTAGGGATGTTTTGGATGTGATGAGAAAATATGTTCTACAGTGGAGATCTGTGAGTTGGGAGCCGTGAGTTGAGTGATGGGTGGAGACGATATAGGTAAGAAGACTAAGACATGTAGAAAATATCACAATACAGTTAATCGGCATTTGCATGTTATTGTTCCATACTGACGCACGGGCACCTTACTCTCCTGAATAAGCAAAAGGAAGGCCAGCCCAACTTCATTGCAACTTTTACAAAGAAATGGTCTACAAAGAAGTTCTCGGCATGTAGTACAAGGTATGAATAAAGTGCAATTTCGTGGCTGTAAAAATTCAGTCTTTTTAACTAGGGTCAGTCATCTAAAATTTCTTCCCTATGTATGGTTATGTAGTTTTTGCAGAGAAGTTTCAGAAAAATAACTTAGATACTCCCTCCGTCCGGAAATACTTGTCGGAGGAATGGATGTATCTAGATGTATTTTAGTTCTAGATACATCTATCTTTATGCATTTCTGCGACAAGTATTTCCGGACAAAGGGAGTACTTGCTTTAGTGTTCCTGATATTTTGTAAAAAAACAAATCATACCTGTGTTTGAATTATTTTTTGGTAGTTCTCTTTGTTACTCCGTCTGTTCAAATTTTTTGGATGACGCCTACAGCAAGTCTCTTGGTCATCGACGCCCTTCCTTTGCTAGGTAGCTCCACATCCATTTTTCCGGTGACACGACAAATATTTGTTTCCTTACTGTGTGTTATTGGTATATTTTTTTGTTGCCGAAACATGGTTGATGTAAGCAAGTTACAAGAGGTCCAGTATGACTGTGTGTGTGTGTGTGTACATGTGCACTCTCCCCTTCTATATTCACATGATTTCAAAGCATGTTTTAATGTACATTTTGTTTATTTGCTCAGTAAAAATGTATTGCAAGTGCTGTTCATTTTCTTGCTTTGTTCAAATATACCATATGTTTGATTGTGCTTGATGTGTACCTATCAACAATATATCATCATTTCGATCAATGTCTCAGTATATTTTCTATTGTCCATAGCAAACTTCTGGTTCCTAACTATGTCTCCGTACCTTTTTTATTGTTTGTAGCAATATCCGGTTCCTGAATATGTCCCGGTACTTCTTTTATTGTCCATAGCAACGTATGGTTCCTGACTATAACTTAAATTCAACTAATTTTGTGTGATCCCGTGCTATGCATAGCACGGGCATCTTACTAGTATAGACATATTTTAAAGTATAGAGTTACTCATTTTACTTTATATGTAATCATCATTTAAAACCTTTAAAAAGACAAATATTTAGAAACAGAGAAAGTAATACTTATGAAAAAACAAAACTAATAGAAAAACAGAAAAAGAAATGAGAAAAGGAAAAATTGGGAGCAAAGCAGGTAAACAACCCAGAGCGAAAGCAGCAGGAAGCAACGACAAAAAGGCAAAAAACAATGAAAAAGGCCCGGCTGAACACCCGCCCAACACAAAAGCAACACACACGCACGCTACAAAAAGGTCCAACAAACAACAAGGAAACGGGCTGTTCGCCTTATACAGGCCGAAACAAAGACAAACACACCTGGCGTGAATCTTAAAGCGAAAAAAATATCCAACGGCTAACTCGTCGATTAAGACTTCACAAAATCTCATTCGACTGAGTTTTAGCAGCTCCGTTTTTTATTTCTCAACGTGTGTTTTGATTTGAACGCTGCTATGCAGACGACAAACATTGGACAATTTGCAGACGATGTAGCACAGGAAGCTGTTCACGTGAAAAGCAAAACTGAACAACACCGTTCGATCCAACATCGTCCAGCTATCGGCCAGGGTACTGTCGTCCGTATAGTAGTTTCGTTTGATTTTGGATCTGAACTTTTTAGGGTTAGTAGACATACGTCTTGTGAACATTCACAATTAAAAAAAACAATTTTGTATTTTTTGAGACATGGTATCATGATCATGTCTTATCACACACACTCCATCACCAGGGTGACATCACGGCGCCGGACTCCGGTCACCACAGCCGTCCGTCTGCCCAAAGTCACAATTATCTCTCTCTCTCCTCTCGGCGCACGGACCGACGAGGAAAAAGATACCGCCGCTAGCGACGTGCCCCTCCCGTCCCGGCCACGTGCCGCTCACGCCAGCCACGTCGTACCGGCTCCGCTCCCAAACCCGGACCCTTCTTCTGGCGCGGTGTCGACGACGGCTCCGATCGAACGCCCTCCCCATCGGACGGCCCCGCGACACCCCTCGCGCGCCTATTTAGGGCCCTCGTCCCGGCCCCGGCATTTCGCTCCCGTTTTAGCTGTAGCAGGAAGGAGGAAAATTCCACCGAGTCACATTCGCATTCCCCCCCACCAGCCAGCTTCCAGAAACCCCCCGTTCGTTCGTTCCTTCCTTCCTTCGATTCGCAGGCGGTTCGCGAGCGATGGCGGACGCCAGCCCGCAGGCGGTACGCGCCACGAAATCCCTCCCCTCCCCCCTTGCTTCTCGGCTCGATTCGGCGCGGAGTTTGCGCCGATTTGGTCCTGAATTTGGGCGTTTCGTGTTTGGTTGGTTGTTGCTTGCAGGAGAGGCCGAGGCTGAGGCGCCTGGAGTTCGTGCGCGTGGTGTCGGTGCAGGCGGCCGTGTGCATCGCGGCGCTCTACGCGCTCGCCAGGGACCACTCCGGCTCGCTCCGCCCCAGAGTCGACGCCGTCGAGTCCGCCGTCAGGCGCGTCGCCGGCCCCGTCGCCCGCCGCCTCCACGGCGTCCCCCTCCACGTCCTCGCCTTCGTCGACCGCAAGGTGCGTACGGTCCCCCGCACGTCTCGCGAGCCGCCCCGCTTCCCCCACCGTAGCTTAGGGTCGACATCGGGTGCGGCTGCCCTCGTTTCGCGGCCCATGGAGTGGGGTACTGCTGCTGCCAAACTGCCATGCTTAGCACGCGCCGCTGGATTTTCTAGCGGTGGACATAACCTCTGCAGTTTCCCGTTCTATCGAGAATTTTCCCGTTCTGGTGCGTGGAGTGGGGCCTCGTTTGGTGGGCAGAGCTGTGTGGCGGAGAATTCTCCCGTCCCGGTGCGTGGGATCTCCCCGTGTCTCGATCCCGACTAGATTCCTTTGATTCCGGCGCACTGGCGGAGACCCCGAGGTGGCGCCGCGGGGAATCACATGCGTCGATTGCATTTCATTTTGTTTTTGTCACGGCAATCCAGCGACACTTGTCGTCAATTTCAAGCATGGCTCTATTAGAATGATGTTTGCTTTGTGGCTGCTAATGAGTGGCGTGCATTGGCAATGGCAGGTGGACGACGCGGTGCATGAGCTGGGCCGGCACCTCCCGTCGGCGGTGAAGTCCGCGTCGGCGCAGGCGTCCCACGCGGTCCACGCCGTGCCGGAGCTGGCCAGGGAGATCGCCGACGGGGCGAGGCGGTCCGGCGTGAAGGGCGTGGCCAAGGACGTGTACGGCATGGTCCAGCCGGTGGCCAAGGACCTCTACGTGCGCTGCGAGCCGGTGGCCAAGGACCTGTACGCGCGCTACGAGCCGGCGGCCGAGCACCTCGCCGTCTCCGCCTGGCGCTCGCTCAACGGGCTGCCGGTGTTCCCGCAGGTGGCGCACATCGTCGTGCCCACCGCCGCCTACTGGTGCGAGAAGTACAACAGGGTGATCTCGTTCGCGGCCGGGCGGGGGTTCCCCGGCGCACGGTTCCTCCCCGGCATCCCCATCGAGCGCATCGCCAAGGCGTTCGGGACGAACTCGGCCGGGGAGCGCTCGCCGGATGCCAAGCCGACGGGACTTGATGCCCAGACCTCCGAGGAGCGCTCGTCCGATGCCAAGCCTATGGGACTGGATGCCCAGACCTCCTCCGAGGAGCGCTCGTCCGATGCCAAGCCTATGGGACTGGATGCCCAGACCTCCTCCGAGGAGCGTTCGCCCGATGCCAAGGCTGTGGGACCTGATGCGCAGACCGGGGAGGAGAGCTCGCCGGATGCCAAGCCTGTGGAATCTGACGCCCAGACCGCCGGGGAGAGCCAGCCGGAGGCGGCCAAGCCTATGGATCTTGGGGCCCAGGCCTAGGTGTGCCGCCGTGCCGCTATCATGCCCTGGTGGACGAGGTATGTCGCCCTTGGCCGGAACTGAATAAGATAATGTGGACCCAGGGCTAAGAAGATACTGGCATCCTGGGTTTACCGTCCTAGATACGTGCTCACGGGTGATGCTAATGATAATGATGTTGTACTAGCTACTATGCTTTTGTGTGGTGCGCGTCTCTAATGTTCTCCGTGCTTTTGTACAAAAAGTTGCTTGATGTCGCCTTCGTCGACTTGATCCAATGCAATTGGCTTCTTCCTTTTATGGGTTCGCTCGTCTCTGTGGACTGTGGCCACTAGTTAAGGTAAGGGAAAAAAAATTATATGAGACCAGATCTCACGGTTAGCAGGTGAAACCCGTCTTGATGGATGATACGTGGCATTCACAAATCACAAAGCATCTAATCTCGCCCTTGATTTAGGTGTGGGGTGGGGGGATGTTTTGAGATTTGTGAATGCCACATGTCATCCATCAGGATGGGTCTTACGTGTCTCATAGAATTCTTTTCCCTAGTTAAGCACTGTTTTGGTTTTGGTGCGTCGTTTTCCTTTTCTTCCCTTGTTTATGCTCCGGGGTCTGTGGGCGGGTGGTGTCGAAAGCGCTTGTCGTCGTCGTCGACAGGTTCCGGCGAAACCATCCGCGATTTGCGATCAAGTCCTTGTGCTCGCTGCCGTCCCCTTCAATCCGCTTGCCTCGTCTGGCCGCCGAGCTGCTGCGTCGTTTTCCTGCGATGGACGGACGGATGGTTTCGAGTTGAAGTTGCGCACCATCCGTCCCGCGCTGCTCTCCTCTTCCGGCGCACTCGCACGGTCCCCAGGCCCGCCCCGAACCCGACCGAAGTTACCAAACCGTCTCTGCATTACTCCCACGCGCGCGATCTGTGAAGCCCATATGAAGCGGGCTTCACAGATCGCAGCCTCCACGCGACCACGTTTTCGATGCTCGACGCGTGCGCCGGCGGACGGAACGGCCCTGCTGCTCTCTCCTCCGGTCTCCCTGGCTTCCACGGCAGAGCAACGGGACACACACGCCAGCGCCAATTATCGCCTCTTCGCGACCGATCACCGATGTACACGGCGTGCGTCAGGATTTCATCGTACGTGGACAGCGGCGACGGCGACGGCACGGCAAAGCAACAAACAGGGCATGCATCGCCGCACGTACTGTGTACAAGGCCGGCAGGCCGGCGTCAACGCTTCGGTCTGCCGAGGTACACCCGAGTGAGTGATGATGGTGAGGGGCAGCCTAGGACAAAACACCGGGCGACGACGGCCGGCCGTGGCCGTTGTACCGACAGGGGCGAAGCCTTGATTGTGGAATCGTCCCTGTTACAGAGTGAAAGTAAAAGAGACACGTAAAAGAGACACATGAAGAGTCTAAATGATCCACTCATTCCATTGCAATGTAGGAGACACACTTATATACATGGTGAAGGGGTGTGTTGGGGAGACACTTCTTCCCCAACAGACACTTCCTGGGAGGCATCCCTCCCATATAATTTATCACATGTTTTTATTTCTCAACACTCCTCCTTGATCAATTCGTCATATGTATATTGCAAATTGAAAACTCCTTCAAAAACCCTGTGGGAAAAATTGAGAAGAAATCTTATAATAATATGTCATCGAAAACTCCTTTAAAACCCAGTGAAAAAAATATAAAGAGAAACCAATATGGCATATATCCGCACTTGCATTTATATATTGTCTCGTTAAAACCCTTATATGAGAAACCATGGAAAACTCATAAAGGAAAAAAGAGTACAATATGAGTGATTTGAGGATCATCAATGGGAGGATCACCAATGGGTTATAACTTGGGATTTTACTCCCCCTGAATTTTGCAAACCTCAAGAATATCTCATACCAATTTCACGAACCTAGTTCTGGAATGTAAACATTGATAAAGATATTGTGTATATCACAATAATCTGTTTGCATATTATCCTCTTACATTCCTGTAATTCACAAGGATAAATATAACCCATAAGCAATACAAGTGACATTATCTTGGTAGATAATGATAATCTCCACATGTTCACATGTGGCTAATCATTCTATGTAAGTCATCCACATTTTGTGATGCTTCAAATAAAGTAGAATGATTACTCGAAGGACTCGTTTAGAGTCTATTCTGAAGACTTCCCTCAAAATCCTCTTCCAGCAAACCTAGTCTATGATATGGCATTGTGGGATCAAATAATTTGCCACTATCAATATATCATACCATGGTCTCATCTTGATTTTCCGGATGAAATTGATCAAGACCATGTGTGCCCTGGATATATCTGAGGATATTCCTTACACAAACCTTATATCTTTCGGGGAATTACACTCTCAATAAATTGCCAAAAACTGTAGTGTCAGGTCTGACATATTTCGCAAGATATATGAGTATTTTGATGGTATTTAGATATGGCACTTTGTGTCCAACTATCACTTCACCATCTCCCCTATGTCTCAAGGATCTGTATCCCATATTAGGTATAATATGACCATATGTGTTTTTGATATAATATATCCATATTGAACTTCTCTAATACTTTCGGATATATGAAGACTGGTATCTTAGGGGGATATGCTCAAGTCGTAAACTTAGCATAATTTGGTTTAACCCAAATATCCGTCTTGACATGATTGTGTGTATTTCATGTCTTATATAGACTTTGATTATAAGATCATCAACACCACAAATTAAGGTGATGTAAAATCCGATTAAGGATTTCTTCATGAATACACGTCAACAATCATTAGTATGAGAGTAATCCTTGTCAAGGAATAACTCACTTAGTCGGTTGCACCACACAATTCTCCGACTACTTCAAGTCATAGAATGACTTCAGAAGTTCCACACATGCATGTTGCGATTTACCTCTGGATTCAGAATATTAAGTCATTCAATGACTTCAATATATACATCCAAACTAATTGACCCATGGTAGTATGTAGACATTACATACATCAACCGTATGGATCTGTACTGCCATTAACATTCAGTATTGAAACATAATTCCACTTATACCAAAAAGGTATGCTACATCGTAACTGATGTCGGGTCTCTGCGAAAAACCCTTGTGCTACAAGCCTCGCTTTCTCACCACCTCATTTATTTTCGTTTCCAAACGAAAATTTACTTCTCTTCCCTCTGGAAGATACTTATGAGGAGAAGGTTTTACAACGGTAAATACCGCTCTTTTGATGAGCGAGTGCCACTCTTCCTTAATTGCTTCCTTTCATTTGAACCAATATAAGTGCAGACAACACTTTTCATGGATTTTGGTTCAGGGCCCAAAAGGATTCTAGCAATTCTCAAGAAGAATTTTATGTCGACATATGTAGACTTTCTCATATACGATTCTCATGAATCAATATCATTGTGGAATTCTTACTATGCCTCTTAACTCCTTGTGATTTCCCACAATAACGAAGTCAAGGTGTTTCGATTTCCCAACACCTAAAAATGTGTGCACATATGTGTTGGACTTTGGATGCCGCGCATCCCTTAAGTGTCATTCAACCCGAGGTTGAATCATATTTACTGATCAAGGGGTCAATCTCCTTTGTTTCCGCTAAAACTTATGAGAACTTAATCTCATGTGACCACAATTCTCCCCCTCTTGGTCTCATCTAGGGAGACGAGTGGTTTATTAGGTACCTTCACTTGTTCTGGTACTTGACCATAGTGACACCTTTGTCATCAGTAAATATACTTGGCAGATTATTTGCAATATGCTGCAAATTTCTCATAACTTGAATCTGCAGTTCAGATTCTTAAGTACGTGGACAAAATGTCTATGACATTTGTTATCCATTTCCTGGCATTCTTTGTGGTACTCATCTCTCCCTAATGCCAGAAAATGTTCTTATTGCAAAAGCAATCAGCGTATGGGCTGCAAATAACTCCCTTGTACGGGTTAAGGTATTCGATGGATTAACAATCATACCAAAGTTATTTCTCACATAGATCCCAAACATATGTGAAGGCCCATGATATACGCTGGGGTGATGATATCGGTATACAACCGAATTACCGCAGATGGGAAATACTTCACTTATTTCCACGTACAAACTGCAAGGGGGTGCAATATCAGTTGATTTTATTTAGACCAAATATGCGGAGTGTGAGACCGCATGTTACCATCAACAAAATGTTGGTAAATCACAATTCTGCAACATTGGCCAAGCAATATTGAATCTCTTTCATAAGAGATCAAGCCAAACCATTCTGGTTATGTACTATATACTGAATATAACCATTGAATGCTTGTGAATCAATTTCAACGACATTTGCATTCCAGTGGAATTATCCCTCGTTAGGATAATTTGCTCTAAATTCGTCAATTTGAGCAATTAATTCAGTAAACACATGGTTTGTGTGAATGATACACATCTAAGACCATCTTTTAGCTGCGTCTATTAACACCATGAAGTACCAACATAACCCAGATAGTGATTGAATAATCCGAACATATTCTTGAATGCAATCAAGAATATTGGCTGGCTCATTTCAAATTTTAAGGTGAGAGTGCCTTAAAATTAATTCCCCAATGTCACATGCAGTCCCACAAAACAATCTCATGATTGTTGGGAATATTGCAACTTGTTAAGTTGTGGCCAACAGAATTGTCAATAATTTCTCTAATCGTCAATACCATGATGATAAAGGAGGAGAAATTATTGTGTATACAACAAGATTGAGTATAAACTGATTCATACACTCAATTATCTAAACTATCATGTCCGAGGGACAAGATGTTGCAATTTATACTATATGTAGTAGTACAATTATAGACTAATGATATTTAGGGATAACTAGGAGACTACACGAGATCTCCAAAATATCTTGGGAATATCATTCCACAAGCATATCATCAATGTAGAGGAGTCGATTCTCCTTTACCATGCCGGGATATTTTCTGGTTATTTTCCTTTTGAAGTAGAACTTTAAACTTATCCCATTAAAATCATTTGCCTCCAGTGAGCCGGTGGTATGAATCCAATACATGAGCAATTGGTTATCATTAGTACAACATTTCATACAACCACCATTTTGACAAACTTGAAAGTTGCCATTATGATCATTTAAATTAAATGATCCATTCCCTTTTGAGATATACACTCAATGTCTGCTTGTCATTTTTTCTCTTCACTTTACATTCAACTCCTCGTTGTTCTCTAACCACTATTGCTTAGTACTAACAGTACTAGCATGAATTTCAGGCATTGCAACCTGAAACAAAGATGATATTTCTGTTTACCATCCTAGGAGAACGTAAAGTGCAATAAGGACTTATAGTCAGATATGTATCTGAAGCCGCCTTATCACATAATCTCAACTTAGTGTTGATTTATAGACAACAGAATAATAAGCCTCAACAGACTTGAAGTCCTTAATACGAATGAATAATCATTCGTGTGATGCTTATAACAATATATCTCGCCTAAGCCTTAGAGGGAAAATGGATATTCATTATCCATTACATACTCAGTTTAAAAACCGAGTCATTGCGATGTCACATAAATGCAAATATGCACATTTTAGCTATTTATAAATAGCCATGACATTTTCTGCAAGTGGAGTTTCTGTGGCAACAAGGCTCCAGGTTGACAAAATCTTTAATGTCCATGACCCATCTTAAATAGTTACTCCCACCAAATGTAATCCCATCGCATTCCCTTTCCAAAAAAGTCAGCCATATGTTGCATGAAATTCTCATGCATTAATTTACCTTCAGTAAATTAAGTAGGATGAAAGTGTTATGGCTAAGAATAATCATGGTGATGGTGATTCTTAGTGACCCATAGGGCAAGCCTTCCAGAAGAACACCATAGTGTGGTGTGGATCTTCCAAGTAAAGGTAGTCACCTCAAAAGGAACAACCATTTAATTTTCTTAAAACATATAGAGGTAGTCGACCACCTAGTGGTGCCTCACTCTTATGGACAGTTCCCATTGATCATAGCCTCCACAACCTTATGTTATTTATAACACATGAAGGTAATCACCATAAAATGGCGTAAACCTCTCAACTGTGCATAAACTTAATTCATAGCTATGATGATGTCTCATAAGTTGTGTATGCATGAAAGGTAATCACCAAAATATGCAAGTGTTTTGCATAATTCTCTTCTTAGCATAATATGCAGCATAGTCACCAATGCCTTGGATTCATCTCCTGATGGAGTATGTGACACTATAGTCACAACCAATGACAAATGCTATGAAGTTTCCAAGTATTTGGAAAAACATCATGAAGGTAGTCACCACGATGTAGGCCTCATAATGGCTATGTCATAAGTTTTCTGCCTTCATTTTTCTTTTAAAAACACATAGATAATCACTAAGTAGTGTAGATCTCACTTTTATGGAACTTCTCACAACCTTGTGTTAATTAAAAACACATTGAAGGTAATCACCACATGGTAGTGTAGATCTCGCAGTTGTGAACGAAATTAATTCGTCGCCATAATGCAATCCATAAATTGTGTGCAAAACTGAAGGTGGTCATTATGTGCGAATGGCATAATATAGACCTTACAATAACATTATATAATCTACAATTAAGCAGTAGATACCATTTGTCGATTCCTTGTGACAAATGTTAATTTGACATAGTTAGGCAGTGTCATACACTTCACTACCTTATGTTTCCTAAAATTTGCAAGCAAGTTTCATATTCTATGTGAATAATGAAATTAACTTATTGCTTTGCAACCATATTACTCATGTAATACAAATAAATGCAAAAGTATAAACATACCTGTGCAACATATATATATATATATATATATATATATATATATATATATATATATATATATATAGGGTCGCGCTATTCGTCACCCTGGGTGAGGAATAGTTATTCTTCACCCCCTCTCTACTTTGACGTCAATGCATCGTATTTTTAGGTTTCATAAATTTTATCATATTTCATACGTAAAAAGAGAACGTAAAAAAACATATACTCGCCGTAAAAAATATTTTATGTTATGTAAAGTTACGAACGTAAAAACATACATAAAAATGTGGTATTTTTGGTCTTATAACCTATTTTTTTATTTTCTTATACCAAATTTTATGTAGTGAATCAATATGAATGTAACTATTTGTATTCCAAACGTAATTTGTTTATGAAGCGGTCGTAAGATTACCTCGGGTGAAGAATAACTTATTATGCACCCTGGGTGATGAATAGTAACGATGATTTTGCATGATGTAAAATAATGCATAATCAATTATTATGCAATCCAGCAAGTGTACCATGTATATTTACTCTGAAGCCATGGTACCACTGTGGACGGCATCGAGCGCCGCTGAGGAAGAACTATGCCACGGCTGTTCATGCGTCCTCGACGAGGCTATCGCCAGTTTGATGTCGCCGAGCGCCGGAGCGCCATAGTGGCCTTGGTTGTTGGCTTCGGTCCATATGTTGCTTTTTTTTTCTCAAACAGAATTGATTAGCATATTTGTTTAATCAAAACGAGAACAAATGAACGAGACATGTTTCCCCTGATCTTTCTTAGAGAAAAGTTTGGCTACCATGCAACCAATCGCTCCTGATAGCGTGGTTGCTGTTTAGCGTCGCCTCGCACTGGCCTGTCATCGCCGATGCCACATGGAGAGTCGCGCTAGGCCGCTGCTTCGTCTCACGCAGAAGTGCGCGTCAAGATTCGCCTGGTCGATGGGGAGCCGTCGTCTCGCCTTGCGCCTCCTTTCCGCAAGGCCGCCGCCGATCCGCAAGTAGCCGTGGCCGAATGCCACCACGCCAGGATCGATCCTAGGAAGGGCCTTATCCTGTAGCAATTAGTTCAATTCTTTTGGTGCTTGCATGATGGCCACGGAGAGAATGTGCAATTCCTAATCCCGTGCGTGCATGAGTGTTAGCCATTGGTAACCGCCGCTGGCCGCAAAGGGCCTGTGCATGGACGAGGCCCCGCTCACTTCGTGCGCCGTGCTCCTCGTCAAGCAACTCGCCGGATCCGATGGCCGCGCGCGCCAGGGACAACATCGTCGGGCCTCAGGCGTCACGCTGCCTCCGCGAACGCCCGTGGGAAACTGCCATCAAGACCGATCGGTTTCTAGACACATGGTCCTGAATCGGTTTCTTGTGTGGATGCCGGCCTGGGCCGAGCGCCGCTGACGGGGGCATCACCGCGCCATGCACTCGAGGTTGATCCCTCCTTCCTGTGTCTGCCGATTCAGTGAAGAGTTCGCGCAGGCTATTCATGAAAACACCATCATTAGATTGCTGATCTTAAACATAAGAAGACAAAATTAGCGTTTCCTGATCGATTGCCCTTTATGGATGCATGCATGCGGATGCATGGCTGTCTTTGCCGAGCACGTATGGCGTCCATCAGCGATCAATTTTGAAGGTCTGTGTTCACGCTGGAAGGAGCGATGCTGAGGCCGTGACCGCCGCTTTGCGCCAGTAGCGGGCCGCACCGAGCAGCCGCGTCGTGCGCCAGCCGCAAGACCGGCGAGAAGACGTGGATCGATTTGTATCCATCCATAGTGATGACGATGCGCTGGATCCTATAGGCAAGCGCTGCTGATGTTCTGCCGTCTTGGATGGCCTTTTTCTCTCAAAGGAGAGCGAAGTGCTGATAACGTGTTATAGAGTGAAAGTAAAAGAGACACATGAAGAGTCCAAATGATCCACTCATTCCATTGCAATGTGGGAGACACACTTATATACATGGTGAAGGAGTGTGTTGGGGAGACACCTCTTTCCCAACAGACACCTCCTGGGAGGCATCCCTCCCATACAATTTATCACATGTTTTTATTTCTCAACAGTCCCGACGCGGACTGCCAATCGTTGAGGATACTACTCCCTCCATATCATAATATAAGAGCTTTTTTTTACAAGGACGGAGGCTCTCCGCTAGGGTTTCCTTGCCGGCCCCTCCCGCGCCCCCTCCTCCTCCCCCCTTCTGGTCCCGCCCCTGCATCGCCTTCCCGGGAGGTGGTCGGGGCGGCGCACCCCCTGCTCTCCCTCTCGGCCGTACCTGCCCTCCAGCTCCTCCCCGCCGCTGTAGGCGGGCGCCCCCGGCGCTGGTTCAGGTGGTGTCGGCGGCGGCAGGACCTCCTGTCCCCCCGCGCACGGCTCCCCTTCCCGGGGCAGGGGACGGCGGCGGTGCTGTTCGGCTAGGCGGCGGTCGCTGGCGGCGGGCGAGGTGGTGAT
>NC_041382.1:72778036-72783636 GCF_002162155.2 Triticum dicoccoides | reverse complement strand
GGGGGGGAGAGGTGACGTGCGGTGGCCAGCAGCGTGCCCCCGGCCCCTTCCAGGCCCATTTGGGTCCTAGAGGGACGACCATTGGCGTGGCTTCGACGTCCTCTGCGCGGCATGGAGGAAGAGCAGCTCGGATTCGTGGTGGTGGCGCCAATGGCGTGCATTCTGCAGCGTGACGACGGGAGTTTTACGAGAATTTGCGAACCCGGCCGGGCCTGTGGGCCTATGGGCCTTGTTGGGGATATAACTACTGGGTATGACCCGCCCAGGAGGGGCCGGGTCATGCCACTGGCGGCTTAAGATGAAGAGGCCCAAGAAGATATGAAGACGGCGGTTCATAGAGCAAGCTTATTGAAGGCCCAAGACCCGGGGACGACTTGAGGCCCACGGGTGTGAGCCGCCATATGTTTAACTTGTATTGTAAGGCAAGTTTAGTTAGTTATCAAGCCGGACACATTGTGTATGAGCCAGCCGGGACTCTTTAAGCCGCCAAGCATCAACCTGTATATAAAGAGGTGACCCGGCGACGAGTTAACTCAAGAAATAACTCATTGAGAACTAGGTCAAGCGTATTCGCTCCATGGTAATCGAAACCCAAGCAATCTATACCTACTATTAAAGGGAATAGGTATTCTTAATTTGGTTTGGTCATTTTCATTGATTTATTAAAGGGAATATGTATTCTTGGTTTGGTCCTTTTCATTGATTTTCGTTTGGTATGAGCGCAAGCTAAAGTTTCGTACGGTTCACTCGTACACATGGTAAGCCATTTGGGCCAGGTACTCGTACGTTGATGGGCCTTCTACGGGCTTTCATAGAGACTGCGACAAATAATTGGGTCAAAATAAATCAACATCATGGAAATTGAACGCAGTACCTCATGTCTGGCTCTTTGAGTAACAACCAACGAGTTATCCGTCTTTCACGTTTACTAATCTCGCATCGCTCTTTTACAATGGTTCCCACCAGTAAATATACAAGCGGCCTTAGGAATCAACCAAGAGACCGTTAAAGAAGCGGCCTTAGGAAGGATTATGAGCTTAAATAGGATGTTTAAATGGATGTGGCTAATTAAAGAAAGGATTGTGAGTAAATCGGTGGAATAATTAAAGAACGATTGTGGGCTTTCAAATAGATGGGCTAATTAAAGGAAGGATCTAAGGTAAAAAGTAGGATAACTAAAAGGAAGGATCCATAGGCTTCATTGTGGTGGGGCTACTAAATTAGAAAAGAAGAGATTCGATTCGACTAAAACAGGTGATGACGTAATGGTAATTAAAGAAAGAATTATACTTCAACAAAATTAGTGGGAGATTATGCCCGTAAAGAAAATATGGACGCGGATAAATTGCATCCTATTTTTTATGTTCATTTTATAAAAGGTTACTGCATTGCAGCATGTTCTTCATAGTGAATCCGGTGCTACGAGACATTATGCTTGCACAAAATATCAATTTTTCCCGTTGCAACGCACGGGCATATGTGCTAGTACAACCTAAAGTAGGAGTAGACTTTTACCATGTTGAGAGGGGCCGAACCTGGGTAAACTCTCCGTGTTATTTGTCCCATTTAACCCCTTCAAGCTAACCTAGCTGTAATGGCTCCACACTTAAGTCCTTTTGCTAGGGCATCTGCCATGTTAAGTCCACGACAGTTGGCGCCCACTACAAAAAAAATACACTTCCGTGAGGATACATGTTTGTCACAGTAGGTCGCTTTTTTTTGTCATGCATATACATCCATGACAAATTTATGACAGAATCAAGATAGTCATACCTGTGCTGTCGTAGAAGTGTTCCATGACATTACCAAAATTATCATCACGGAAGTGTCCATTTTCATGACGATAAATCACGCATCACAGAAGTGCTTTCATCAAGGGTGACCGACACGTGGCATCCACCGTAACGGAACGCCGTTAAGCTATCGGGTCGGGTTTTGGATCCGATAACCCGTTAACAGCCCCGACCAATGGGAAATTTACACGTGTAAAATTCTTATTGGCCGGATGAAACACGTGTCAGCTCATCAGTGGGTCAGATAGGCGCCTATGATACGTCGACACATGGCACGGCCCAACAGAGGCCCATTCCTGTGAAAAGGCCGGCCCGTTTGACCTGGTCAAAAGCTGGCGGGCCGGCCCATGGAAAGCCTGTTAACGGCCTGTTCGAATATAGCCCATTTACAGCCTGCTAACCCAAGGCCCGTTACGCCCTATCCGAATTAGGCCCAGTAGCGTCATCTGGGCCATCCAATATGATTCCAGCCCGTTTTCACTTCTGGCCCATGTATGGCCCATGACATCTTTCGGCCCATATGAGGCCCTATGTAACTCTTGGCCTACTAACGACCCGTGGTGAAACTGGCCCGTAATGAACAGTGTATCACTTTACACCCATTAACGGCCCATGGTGAAACTAGCCCGTAATGAACAACGTATCACTTTATACCCATTAACGGCCCGTTATTCCATTGGGCCGTTTCTAGCCCATGTTATCTTTCGGCCTTCTCAGAGCCCATTTATTCTTGGGCTCATTTCCAGCATTTTTTTACTTACGGCCCGTTATTGTCATTTTCTGCTTGTGGGCCAAATTCAGCCCGTGGTTACAGTCGGTCCGTTTGTGGTCCGTTAATACGTTGGGCCGATTTCATAGCATCATCAAATACGATCTATTAACGATGGCTCGTTATGGTTGGCCCATGAACGGACGATTCCAACTCTAGCCTGTTTATGGCCATAATGCGGTCTGTTTGGCCCATGTTTGGCCAATCGATTATACGACCCGTATAAGGCCCATTGATAATACGGCCCGCAGAAGGCCCATTGTTTCTACGGTCCGTAGAAGGCCCATTGTTTCTACGGCCCGTAGAAGGCCCACTGTTTCTACGGCCAGTAGGAGGCCCAGTGTCACTACAGTAAGTATTAGCCTATGGTTATTGTGGCCTAGTTTTAAAAAATAGGTTATTGCAGCCACTAGCTAATCTCGGAAAAAGAACTGCAATGACTACAAGCAAACAAATAAACAAGACAACAAGGAAATAAATACGCAAGCAACTAACGCTAGGCTATCATGGCTATTACACATATTACATCCATTGGGTATCAAAGTTCGCCACAAGTGCAAATATAGGGAACAAAGCAGCATATCATATACACTGGTTGTCAAAGTTGGCGACCAGTGCAAATAAACGCCGCAGCAAAACAAATCCAGAACTGAAACCACTTCAGAAGATCTCAAGAAACAATATCCTGGGTACCCATAATGCTGGCAAGATGCTTAGCAAGCTTATTAACTTTCTCTTGTTTGGCGCTTAAATCCTCCAGCGCTTGCTGTTGCACCAGAAAATATGCATCTGAATTCTGCAGGGACTTCCTCAGTCCTTCAGCTTCCTATCGCAGCACATCTGATCGATGTCTTTCAACTTGAAGTTGAGACTCAAGAAGACGAACTGATTCAGGCAGCGAGTTCGAAGAGCTTGTGCCAGCAGTAGTGGCCAGTAACTCGAACACTACATCAAGACAGGACTTTTGGGTTCCCTCACTGTCGTCAAGATAGTTTTTATCAGCTTTCTTGGAGACCAACAGGGATGTCTCACTATCTTGAACCTTATCTGCATTAGTTCCTTTACCATTGGATAACGCGGTACTGTTCTCCAATATTTTGTCCGCATTCTAAAAGAGAAACAAGCAGACACATCACATGTTTACCATGTTGTATATGAAACTCATTTTGGTAAATGAGTTCAGTAGTAAAGTGGACATGATAACAGCATGAAACAAACATATATCTATGTACCATGGTCACTTTATGGTCTATATCATTCTAGTTTTTGTTGCCAAATCAAGATAGAGACACAGTTCAAATAATATTTGTTCAAGACAAAGCAGAATAGACAGAATATAAGTGTGGGTAACTATAGATCAATAACAACACTTGTAATGTGCATGACATGAGAACATAACTGTTTATTCAATTGAAACTGAAATCAACATAGAGCAGGTTACAACAGTAAACCAGTTAAAGAAACAAGTTTAAAACATACCTGTTGTGCCATTGGAGTTTCAATTCCATCCTTCAAATTTGAAAATAGTTGGTATGAGTAAATACAGTCATGCAAGAGCAAAGGAGTATGAACCATAGCTACAGAACCTGACCTGAGAACAAATCTTCTTCTCCTTTAAGCGTTGAGTTGGGATTCGGAGTGGTGGTCCTCGTGCTTTGGGCACTGCAGTTCCCTTACTAACTGCTCGTGTTTGAGTGCTTTGTGGTGGAGACGGTGCTGTGTCAACTGGAACTGGGTTACTATCTGCCGGGGTTGGGGTTAGAAGGGGTGTAGCTGGTTCTCTGTCCAACTGGGTAGGGGTACAATCTGCGAGAGTCTGGGTTATGTGCGGTGGATCTGGTCCTTGGGCAAGTACAACCGTGGTTCTAGCTGCATCAACTGGTAGCACTATCTTTTCTGAAGACCGTGTTGTTACTCCCTTAGATACTGCCATCACGCTCTCCAATTCAAATGGCTGATAAACAAGAAAAGTAATTGAAAGTATAGACATTGTATGATAGACAGGTGCAATGGATAGTGGGGAATAAAAGAGGGCATGAAATAATTCATATTTATGTTGTCTAACCAAACAGGATAGCATGACACAATTTCATATATATGATGGCTAACTAAACAGGATAGCATGACACAATTTCACATTATGATGGCTAACTAAAAAAGATGGAAAGACATAGTTCAAAATATGAGACTATGTAAATAGGATGACATGACATAACTATATAATGCGTTTATTAAATAGGTTGGCATGCCATAATTCACATACATTCACGGATAGAATGCCATAATTCAAAATATGATGACTGTAAACACTAAACAGGATGAGATGATATAACTATATGATGTCTTTATTAAATTGGTTGCCATGCCATAATTCAGATAGATGATGTGTATGTACTATGTAAACATGATGGCATGATATAATTCAAATATATGATTTATATAGTAAGCAAGTAAGCAGATGGCAATCCATATATGATGTAAAAACTAAGCAATGCAAGACAACATGCATGACATGGGTAATATAACCCTGCCAAGTTTGAGCATAGACCTCAGGGGGAAAATAGGACTGGTCATCAGTCTCTGAATCCTCCTCTGAGGAGCTCTTTGTAACCAGCAAGATGTCTGCTTCAGCAGGTAGCATTGTCTGCTCTGAATACCTTGTTTTCACTCCAGATACTTCCATCACCGCTTCAAATGGCTGATGCACAGGAAGAGTAGTTGAATATACAAACGTTGTCGACAAATGGAACACGTAATACAAAAAAATGATAGCATGATATAATTCACATACATGATGATTGGCTAAACAGCATGACATTGCATAATTCACATATATAATGCCTTTGCAACAAGATAGCATTGTATAATTCACATATATAATGTCTTGCAACAAGATGGCAATGCATAATTCACATATATGGTAATTAGACACTGAACAGGTGGCATTCACACAAAGCATGTCTAAACTAATCAAATGACATAGCAATGCGAGACACCATACGCACGATATGAGCAACATAACCCTGCCAAGTTAGAGC
>NC_041382.1:72768515-72778026 GCF_002162155.2 Triticum dicoccoides | reverse complement strand
GGGGGGGGGATAGGACTGGTCATCTATCTCTGAATCCTCCTCTGAGGAGCTATCCGTAACCAGCGAGATATGCGCTTCGTCAGATAGCATAGTCTGCTCTGAAGACCTAGTTTTCACTCCAGAATTTGCCATCACCGTGTCAAATGGCTGATGCACACGAAGAGCAGTTGAATATAATAACATTTTTAACAAATGTAATATGTAACCAAAAAAAGGATGGCCTGATATAATTTACATATAAGATGACTGGCTAAGCAGGATGGCATTGCAAAATTCACATATATGATGCCTGGCTAAACAAGATGGCGCTGCATAATTCACATAAACAATGAATAAACTAAACAGATGGCATTCACACAAAGGATGTCTAAACTAAGCAGATGCATATTTGATGTATAAAGTAAGCAATGCAAGACACCATATGCATGATATAACCAACATCAGCATGCCAAGTTAGAGCGAAGACCTCAGGGGGTAAATAGGAGTTGTCTTCTCCTTCTGAATCCCCCTCAGAACAGATATCTTCCTCTCAATTACAATCTGAAATGCGTGGAGGGGGGGGGGGCTGCCTTTGCGCCTACCATGGAGCGACATCTGCATGAAATTTTATTGCCACGCAAGGCTCGTCTCTTTTGCTCTACATGTTCAGTTCCATTGTTTACAATAACTGTCATGCATAGGAATAAAACATAGTGAGATTATGTAAGGAGTGCATGCAGAAATCCAGAGTGATGGTAGCAACCCGTGGATAGATCCAAAACCAATAATAGCAGGCAGATAATGGCTTCAGTTAAAAAATACAGATAATGGCTTATTTACTATTTGTTTCCCACCCAACATGAAACTCATAGTAGACACCGTAGATTAACCAGATAGTAGATAGATACTATTGATAGCGGCCCCGATATGTACCCCACAACCATTTAAAAACTCAAGTTTGACCATTAGTTTGGAGCTGACTCAGAGTCTAATCGGTGAACAGGACGATAAAGTAGCATGTAATATTAAGCGATGCATAACGTAAGCAGACACGAAAGAGTGAGACCTCTCTTGCGGACCCATGTAGTCCTCGAGGTCATATGCTCGGTTGATGATGGTAGTGCAGTTTTCATGGCTGCCAGCGGCGGGGAAGAAGATCTGAGGCGGCAAAAGACAGTCTGGAGGCTGGATCCCTGATGTGCTGGACCCTTCTGTCGTTGGAGCAGCTGAGCTGGGGTGGATGACGGTGCAGCAGGAGCGAGACAAACCACGCAAGGTTTTCTTTGACAACTATCTGTAAGAGAAGTAATTCTGTAAGGGCTAGTTTGAATTGGAGGATTCCAACAATGCAGGGATAGAAAATAGACAGGAATAGGATAGGAATGCACGTGCAAAACAGAGAATTTAAAAACATAGGATTTCTGCCAATCTGGGTGTTTGGTTCACAACAATTGGAAGATCACATGATGCAAAGAAGCATGGTGACATTAAGTCAAACCACAAGAAAATATATGGTTATAATGCTATTATGCTACTATCTCTTAGTCTTGTGCTTCATGAATAGGAATTTGAAAAGGAGGACAAGTGAAAATTAAAATTCCTACGTTTTTTCTTTCAAGGAGACACTAAAGGAACAAATCCGTGTGCTCAGTGGACAATATATATAACATGTAGAGTAAAAAAAGAGATGCAACAAGTGTAGAACCTCTTTGGCGAAGCCATGTCGATCTCAGCATGATTGGGTTGGCCGGTGAGGATGCTTCGGCTGACTTGGCTGTCGGAGGAGGGGAAGAAGATCTTAGGCGTCTGGAGATGGGGCCCGAGGTACTGCTCCACTGTGATGGAGGGTTTCGTCATTGGAGTAGCTTCGGTGAGTTGTACGACGCCGAGGCTGAAGCAGGACAAGAGAGACAACGAACAACGTTAACCTGAGTGGAATTCTAATAGCATCTCCAATACATGACGTAAAATACATAACCACAAAGTGCTAGATGTAAAATACATCAGCCGCTCATCTCTAAACTTAACTGTCGAAACTGAACTTAACTGTCGAAACTGAACTTAACTATCAAAACTCAATTTTGCTATCAAAACTGAATTTTGCTGTCGAAACTGAACACAGTAGCAAGGTGAGGCTACACGTCGGTCGACTAACTTTTTCATCTCTGGTCAATCGATTTTGCAGCCATTGGATACCAAATCAAGGGCATGCGGTTCATTTTCAACCTCCATCCCCCTGAGCCGGCCAAACAGCAGCCCCCACCGCCCGTGGCCGTTGGTGCACTGCCCCGCCCGCCCCGAAAACACTCCCCACCGCCAGTCCGCCGCCGCCCCGGCCATCCCTCTAGGCCACCCCGTGTCGAGCTTTTTCTCCGGCGATCCCCACGCCACCGCCCTGCCAACGCCCAGCCACCGCCGGCGACCACCTCCCCCATCCTGAACCCTATGATAGATAGTGGGGTATCTCTCCGGCGAGCCCCCCTTCCCGCTGCGGCTGGTTCTTCCTTCACCCCGGCGAGCCCCCCCACCACCTGAAAATCGACTGACCCAAAAGTCGATTCAGTCGACTGAAGTGTAGCTAAATCGGAGCAGCATCGCAAGCAAGAGCAAGAGCGAGAGCAGCAATGCGAGCAAGAGCAATAGCAAAAGCAGACCAGGCAGGGGACCGAGAGCAAGAGCAGAGCAGCAGCGCGAGCGAGAGCTAAAGCAGCAACAGGTCCTACTGATGTGGACGTCGCCGCCGAGGGAGCGAGACCGTGGAGGAAGTGGCCGGCGACGCCGCCGTGGATGGAGCCGTGCCGTGTCGGCTCGGGACCGAGCGCCGACAGCACCGTGAGATCGAATCAAGAAGAAAATGCGGTGATTAGTGTACAACCTCTTTGGTGGTGCCGATTAGGCCGCAACTTCATCCGAGGAAACGGTGATGATGATGCTCTTCCGGTGGTGCAGGAGAAGACGGCGGTGTGGGAATGGAGGTGGCGCAAAAGACGAGGGGAACGTCGGGGCAGCTCCTTGGAGGTGGAGGACGAGGTGGCTGAACCAGCGGGACGATGAGATCGATGATGGATCCTCATCCGGTACGGTGGATGAGGGACGTCGAGGTGTTGCTGTGGACGACGTCGTCGGGGAAGAGGCTCCAGCTGGGTGGCGGACGAAGCACGGTGTGGGATTTCGTCGCGGGTTTTCGCGGCCTCGGTATACGAATGGGTGGGCAGATGGGATGGCAGTGGGGAACCATGGCTTAGAGACGTGCTTGTCCAAAATGTGGGGTAAGTTATGAAAGTACCCCCACCGATTTGAGGCGGTTCTTTCGGTTCAGGGGTACCACGGGCATTTCGCGTGTCTGGATTTCACAGGAGGTGGGAGTTTTCGCGCGCGTTGTAATTTCGGAATAGTAAGGCGCGGGTTGACATGGAGGTAGTTGTCGGAGCACAACGAGACAAAGATATATCTTAAATATTTTGGGCTAACAAGGCGCGGGTTGAAGAGGCGGGAGTTTTGCAGCATGATAGACAGAGACGCTAGCTTGATTTTTTGGCATAACAAGGCGCGGCTTGAAATTTAGGAAGAAAAAGCTTAACGTGTACCTCAAAAAAAGACAATTTGCACCTCAACACGCACAACACACACACAAACACCATTTAGACTAGAGTAAGGTACACGTGCATTGCACGCATGAGATTTGGCAACCAAATTATGAATAAATACCACATTATAGCATGCAAGCTTTGAGTCATGTATGCATGATGTAGATGTTCATTTAATTCTTATAGTTCATTTCATTCAAAATCATCTAGTTTTTATAAGAAAGCTAATCTATTTTAAGATTCATGGAATTGTGCGTCGTAAGACATAAAGTAAAAACAAATAATGGAAAATTATGTAGAAAAACATTTGGGCAATTCTGATACGGAAGATTCTAGAACAAATAAGAAGTGCTTGTGTTTTGATGTTTGTGCATTATGCTTAAGTTCAACCATGGAGTCTTCTAGATTATACATGTGGCGAAATCTGGTGGAATCTAGATGATATCCAACGGCCAGTAGTGCTTGTGTTCTGAGGTCTGCCCTGGTGGCATCATCTGCCTTCAATATGCAGATGATACCATCCTTTTCTTAGACAATCACTCACACATGCTAGCAATCTGAAAACAGTTCTAACCTGATTTGAACAAGTCTCACGCATGAGAATCAACTACTCTAAAAGTGATCTCATCCCTATCAACATGGATGATCAGGAGTTAGCTGACTTCCTCTCTATTCTAGTCTGTTATAAATGTAACTTTCCCATTAAGTACCTAGGTATTCCTCTCCACTATGATAAACTGAGGAGAGATGATATCCAACCCCTTCTGGATAAAATCATTAAAAGGATTGCTGGGTGGAGGGGCAAACTTCTTTCTTACAGAGGTAGATTGATCCTCATACAAGTTTGTTTGGCTAGCATTCCAGTGTATCTCCTCTCCTTCTCCAAGTTCCCTAAATGGGCAGTGAACCTCATTAATTTTCAGATGTCTCATTGCTTGTGGAATGATTTTGAGGGAAATGGGAAGCTACACCTTGCTAATTGGGCCCTAGTCTCTATGAAAAAAGATTTTGGAGGCCTAGGCATACCTAACCTCCAAGAAATTAACATCTGTCTTCTAGGGTCTTGGATTAAAAGATTCTATGAGGAAGACCTGAAACCCTGGAAGCTTCTTATTGCCCATAAATACCTAGGAAATAAACCTAATATTTTTGTCCCTTCCTCCAACCCTAAGACCTCTAGATTCTGGAAAGGATTGAAATCTATTATGCATGCTGTGAAATTTGGCTACAGATGGAACATAGGGGATGGGAGCAGAACCAGGTTCTGGGAAGATAGTTGGTTTGGCACATCCCCCTAGCAGTCTAATTTTGGCCTATTTACTCTGTCCGCAATGAGCTTAACAAAAGGGTCAATGAAGTTTGGGACGGTCAATGCCTAAAACTCTCTTTAACAAAAGCATTACCTTTACTGCCGAGCCGGATGCCCTAATTTGGCAGCTGGACAATAAGGGGAAGTATTCCTCCAGCTCCCTCTATCATGTTATCAACTTTAGAGGGGTTCAACCCGTGTTTATCCCTGCTGTCTGGAAATTGAGAGTTCCCCTAAAATTCATGTATTTCTCTGGCTTCTCTCCAAAAACAAATTGATGACTAGGGATAACCTTAGGAAGAGACACATCATCAAACCCCTTGATTATGTTTACTGCTTGGAACAAGAGTCTTGTTCTCACCTATTTTTTAAATATATAGTTGCTAAACATCTCCGGGCCCACATTGAGGAATATTTCTCTAGTCAGATTGGCTCATCCTCCGAATCTGTCGCCAGATTCTGGATTGCTACCAAAAAGTGCTCAGTTTTAAACACTGTTAGCTCAGCTGTCCTTTGGTACCTCTGGAAATATAGAAATGCTATGATTTTCAGTAACACCTCCTGGATTTCCATTCCACAGGTCTTGAGGTTGATCAGGAACATGATGAGAAACTGGGCGATTCTCTCCTCTGGATCGGACAAGGACAAGTTGATGAGCTTCGTGGAAACCCTAACAAGATCCCTCCAGAAACCGTTGGCGATCACTTGTGGCTGAACAAGGCTCGACCTGCTCTGGGGCTGAACCCGTGGGCTCGTCTCAAGATCTCTGATGAAGATGATGGGCACCTGATGCCGAAAAAGAGGGACATCCACCATGCTACGCCTTCCAACCCGGTCTCTCCACTTGCTTACTGGTCGCCGCAGGCTGACACGGCCCCTCGGCTGAAGACCATGAAGGCTTCGCTGGACCCTCCTTGTGTCATTTGAATGCTCTATCCGCTCTGCCTTTGGCACCGCTCGGGTGGTTTGTGTTATTCAGAGAACTTGTTCATCCACCCCCTTAGTTTGTAGCTTTTCTGCCTTTGCTTTCGAACTGCTCTTTGAGCTGCTGTATCAGAATATGTTGTGGTTTCGTTCTCAGCAATGGAACCGGGGAGATGCTCCCTGTTTTTCTAAAAAATATATTTCATATGTTATTATATATTATTTTTATTGTCATCATATATTTAACAGATACTTACATATGTAAGAAAACAATATCCCACATCTTATTAACTTATAAAAATAATTTCTTAACAAATAAAATCCTGGATTGTTTTGGCACAAAAATCCTAGTGATTGTGTACAAAGCTTGATAAGATTTAAGGATGAATGTAATAATATCACTTATTATTTAAATATATTTATAACAAAATGCTCAACCCCTTTTTATTTTTTGATAACATTGCTGGCCCAACCCAACATTATAATTAGAATCAGCCCAACAAAATTGTGTATTTCAAGAATGTGCAAATGGCATGTAATTTTTTAGGAAATAAAATAAACGGGCCGCATGGACGCTACATTATTTGTTCACCCAGCCCAGCTAATGGCTGTAATTCAAAAAAAGATCAAATTGACTGTAAATTCTACCGCGCAAAAAAAAGACTGTAAATTCTGAAAAAATGGGTTGAATACGTGCCACATTTTTGGAGGCTGAAATGTGGGCCAATAGGTCGAAGCCAATGCAAGTCGTTGTCAATTTAGTCAACAAATGATTCTGACATGTTAGCCGTTGGATTTACATCCAACGACAGGCATCCATCTTCAATCTCTCGTCTTCTTCCTCCAGCGCCGCTGGGACCACCTCCCACCTCCTGCTGCTAGCAGCTCTGCTTAGCACGCTTCGCTATGAAGCGATACTCCACCGTTGGCCAGGCCATCCCTCCACCCCTCCACATCTCCTGTTCTTCTCCACCGACTGCCGAACCACATCGCACTAGAACCAGTTAACCCTCATACACCTCTCCGTCTGCGACTCTACTCCTGCGTCTTCCCATCTCTGGCTCGTTGCTGTCCGGGGCCTCGCTGTCGTCCACCACCTTGGATGCGCTCGGCGCAGCGTGGTCAACGTGGTCAACGAACGACACCATCGAAAGTAGACTGTGCGTGGAGAGGCTAACAGCTGGGTCCACGGCCGCACACAAGGAAATGCCTCCTTATTACGTGCAAAATAATGATTCCTCCACCTGACATCTGGGACCCACCGGAAGGGCCTCTGTATTTTGCGAAATAAAGTGCCCCCCGCTGACATGTCGGACCCACCAGCTATCTTCGCATGCAAGGAAGTGCCTCCTTATTACGCACAAAAAAATGAATATTCCCCCTGCCAGCTGGAACCCAGCATAGTGGGAGGCTGACTTGTGGGCCTACCAAGTTGACGGGGACGGAGGGCTTTGTCAACTTAGTCAATATGAACGATTCTAGCTCCTGTTACAGTACGATGTTCATCCAACGGCCGTAGTGCTTCTTCAACCTCTGGTCTTCTTGCTCCAGCCTCCCAAACCAGCGCCGGCGTGCCGCGTGCTCCTGCCTCCCGTGGCCGGCTGTGATGCCGCGGAGGCCTCATCGCCCCTACTACTTCCACCGCTGGCCAGGCCATCCCTCTACTCACCCACACTCCCTGTTAATCTGCGGCGACAACAGCCTCACACCGCAGCCGAACTAGTGAACCCTCGTACTCCTCTTCGCGTGGGCATCCACTTCTGCGTCTTCCCCGGCTCCGAGTCGTCCCCTTCCTAGTCCTCGCCGTCGTCCACCGCCCTGGTGCTCTTGACGTGGCGTGGTCAACGTGGTCAACGACCGACTTCCATCGGAAGAGTATTGTACGTGCAGAGGCTGACAGCTGGGTCCACGGCAGCCATAAGGAAGTGCCTCCTTATTACGCGGAAAATAATTATTCCACCACCTGACAGCAGGGACCCACCGGACGGGCCACCAGTATCTTGCGAAAAAAATCGTTTCCCCCTGACTGCTAGGACCCACCGGATGGGCCACCGTATTTCGCGAAAAAAACGTTCCCCCCGCTGTCAGCTCGGACCCACCGGAAGTGCCTCCTTATTACGCACAAAAAAATGAATACTCCCCCGGCTAGTTGGGACCCACCTTGCTGGGAGGCTGACTTGTGGGACTACTAAGTTGACGGGGATGGAGGGCTTTGTCAACTTAGTCAATATGAATGATTCTAGCTCCAGTGACCGTATGATGTCCATCCAACGGCCGTAGTGCTTCTTCAACCTCTGGTCTTCTTGCTCTAGCCGCCCAAAGCAGCGCTGGTCATGCCGCATGCTCCTGCCTCCCCTGGCCGGCTGTGCTGCCGCAGAGGCCTCACCGTCCCCTACTATTCCCACCACTGGCCAGGCCCTGCGGCAATGGCAGCCTCACACCGCAGCCGAACCAGTGAACCCTCGTAGTCCTCTCCGCGGGGCTTCCACTGCCGCGTCGTCCCCTTCCTAGGCCTCATCGTCGTCCACCACCATGGTGCTCCCCGCGCGGCGTGGTCAACATGGTCAAGGAACGACTTCCATCGGAAGAGTACTGTACGTGGAGAGGCTGACAGCTGGGTCCACGGCCACAACCCAGTTTTTTTGTGATTTGCCAAGTCGCTTTGTCAGGCCTGTTGGGTTGCAAATCTTTCAAGACGAGGAGAGCTTTCATTCGGCTGGTCGAGAAAATGGTCCATCAGTAATGAGAAATGGGTTGTACATTTTTAAAACACATCAAATCGACAATTAGTTTCAAATATCCTTTTTTTCATTTCAAGATTTTAAATTACATTAATTTTTATGCATGGAGAATTTGTTGGATTTTATATTGATATACATTTATTTTTAAAATCAGTTTGAATGTGAGTCGAAATTTCGGGATTAAAACAGTTCGGACCGCACCGAAATATGCAAAATTTCCTATAATATTTTAACCGTTGCCACAATATGGGCTCCAATGCTAACAAAAAGAATATGGGCTCCAAAAGAAACCTTAAGAATTAGCAAATGGGCTGTAAATTATTAGAAATAATGGCAGATGGGCTGTGTGCTGTTTTCCACGGATTTGAGCTTTCCTAAAAAAAGGGTTGACGCACAAGCACTGACTGTTGGATGTCCATCCAACGGCCATCGTGCTTCTTCAATCTCTGCTCTTCTTGCTCTAGCCGCTCAAACAAGCGCCGATGGGACTGCCTGCTCCCTCCTCCTCGCGGCCGGCTGTGCTGCCGCGCAGGCCTCACCGCCCGACCGTACTCCCATCGCTGGCCTAGCCATCCCTCTACTCACCCACACCTGCTGTTATTCTCCGGTGACGGCAGAAGAACCAGTAAACCCTCGTACAGTCGTACTCCCCTCCGCGTGGGAAACAACTGCTGAGTCTTCCCTGCCTTCGTGTCGTCCCCTTCCTAGGCCTTGCCGTCGTCCACTGCCCTGGTGCTCTCGGCGTGGCGTGGTCAACGTGGTCAAGGAATGACTTCCATCGGACGTGGACTGTACGTGGAGAGGCTGACAGCTGGGTCCACGCCGGCAGCAAGGAAGTGCCTCCTTATTACGCGGAAAATAATGATTCCTCCACCTGACAGCAGGGACCCACCGGACGGGCCACCGTATTTCGCGAAAAAAACGTTTCCCCCCTGACTGCTGGGACCCACCAACTACACCTTCGCAAGCAA
>NC_041382.1:72751094-72768419 GCF_002162155.2 Triticum dicoccoides | reverse complement strand
GCACGCAAGGAAGTGTGTCCGAGCAAAAAAAACCAAAACGATTCGCCCCCCTGACTGCTGGGACCCACCAGCCCCCCGACTGCTGGGACCCACCGGCTACATCTTCGCACGCAAGGAAGTGCGTCCGGGCAAAAAAAAAACGATTTGCCCCTGACTGCTGGGACCCACCAGCTACATCTTCGCAGGCAAGGAAGTGCCTGACAGTCGGGACCCACCTGGTCGAAGCGTACGTGGCGTTGTCATTCTGGTTGCGAACGTGTACGTACATATATACTGGTGGATGTAGAGGCGCGCACGTGTCGTAGTAGAGGCGGCCAGGGTGCAAGAAAGAAAATACGGCCACGTATGTGTACATAAGGGCGGGGTCTCGAACGCCTACTCGCGCATACGTACGGCGAGGGCTTGTGTACATGGCTGGGTCAGAACGGAGAAACAACATCGTCGTCATGTTCATGGGGAGGCAACGGAATGCGTAGTGTTCATAGGGAGGCAACGCGGCTGGGTGGGAACGGAATGCGTGGTCGTGTTCATCGGGAGGGCTTGGACGGAAGAGGCGATGGAAACGAGGCCTGGCGTACCGCACAACGAAGGAAACAGGCCTCCTACGGTCGAAACGGGGGTCCTGTTGAACGGGAGGGGTGTGGCATACCGCAAAACGGAGGAAACGGACCTCCTACGGTCGAAACGGGGGTCTTGTTGATCGGGAGGGGTCCTGTTCATCCAGAGGCAACGCCACCGCTTACTGTTCATCCAGCCCTCCACCACACCACGGGGTCCTGTTCATCCAGAGGCAACGCCACCGCTCACTGTTCATCCAAACCCCCCCGCAACGCTCACCGCTCATCCCATAGATCGGCTTCAGTTAGCAGCAGTAGCCAAGGAATCGCTCGATCGGGTTCAGTTAACAGCCATCGATCGATCGCTCGGGTTCAGTAACGCGTAGCCTGTAGTGCAATCACTCGGGTTCAGTTAGAGCCCAACGCCTCGCTCGGGTTCACTTAGAGCCAACGCCTCGCACACACGCGCGTACATGTACGAGAGAAACGCGCATCGCTCGGCCCCCGACCTCCCACCGTAACTGGGAACTCCCCGAAATTTTCCTCCCCCTCGCTTCTACCACAGGTTTTTCCATCATGGACGGCCCAAAGAATGTCATGCAGCTACGTCTCCGGCCCGCCCAGGACGAAAAGCCCATTTTCTGTCATGATTTTTTGTCATAGAAGTAGGTGCCCACCACATCTATGATGATACCGGGTTTTGTCACAATTATCATCATAGAAGTGTCATATGTATAACAGAATTTTTTTTCGTTCGTCCCAAAATGTCACGGATGTGTCTTTTTTTGTAGTGTATGCTTCAGATGCGATGGAGATAAGGCAGTGTCCATCAATAAGTTCCTGTCACCAGTCATGTGATTTGTATATCCACTGTCGAGGACCCACTCAGTAGCGTTTGGTTGATCATCCTACAGATGAATTAGTGCATCTTACGAACTCATATACTTCATCAGTGAAGAATATGACATCAAATTCATCAGATCAATTTCATCAAGCAATAGAATAGGTATAGCAGTATGAGGATGTGAGAAATGAAAGTTCATTTCTTCATGATTAGCTTGTGTCCTTTCAAGCATATTCAGGTCTCCAACAAATTCTTCAGACGTTTAAGTTCGTCTGGAGACCTGACCCTGGATAAGAGATTAGTTCTTTTTCTTCACCACCCACATCTGGAGGGGTGGCAAAGAGTTCATCATTCTGCGAGCTCCATAAGAGAAAGGTGGCATAGAAGCCAGTCCATTTCGTTTCACAGGAGAGGGGTTAGAGTAAGCATATGAATAAGCATAGAAATTCTTTGAGGACTTATTAACATAATGGTTTGAAGAATAATGCACATATTCATAGCCCTTAGTCTTTCCCTGCGAAACAGAAGTGTTAGCACGATGATGTTCATATGAGGATTTTGATCCACGTGAGGAAGTTGGTCTGTGTGAGGACTTGGATCCATATGAAGACTTTGGTCCATATGAAGAATTTGATCTGGGGTTCCTATTCTTGACAGGTGGTGTCATGATGACATTCACCTGAAGAGTTTCAAGGCACCTTTTGGGAACCCAGATTTTCTTCATAGGGGGGCCATTCCTGTAGTTAGTGCCAACATATCTAGCAAATACTTCACCATTCTGATTTTTGAATAGTTTATAGTTGGAGTCAAATGACTCATCAGAAGAATATGAAGATTCATATGTAAAGCCAGATAAAGTGGATGGATCTACGGGAGGTCCCTTTGCCGCAACCCATGAGGTTTTGGGATACTGCTCAGGTTTCCAATAGGTCCCATCAGCATTGAGTTTCCTCTCAAAGGCAATACCCTCCTTCCTAGGATTCGTGTTGAGGATCTGCTTTTTAAGCACATCACAAAGAGCCTGATGCCCTTTGAGGCTTTTGTACATGCCTGCCACATACAATTCCTTCAGCCCTGCATTGTCAGTGATACTAGTAGCATCCTCAGATGAGGAATTTGTAATAGCAGAGACAATTGTAGAATTTGCAGCAATAGAAGCATTTGAACTTTCAGGTGAAGAATTAGCAGGTTCACGTTCAATGCATTTCAAACATGGTGGAATGAATTCATCCTGAGCGGCACTGATCTGTCGAACAAGCAATGAATCACGTTCCTTCTAAAGATCTTCATAACTCACCCTTAGCTTTTCAAGATCTTGCTTTCTTTGAATAAATTCATAAGAAAGCTTCTCATGATCAGATAAGAGAGTGTTATGATGACTTTGAAGGTTGTCAAACTTGGACTGAAGTCTCTAAAGATTACCAGTCAAGGTTTGAGTGCGATCCATTTCTTCACCCAACATATCATCGCTTTCATCTAGCATGTTTTGAACTTTTTCCAAAGCTCTTTGTTGTTTAGTGGCAAGGGAAGCAAGTTTGGTATAGCTGGGTCCAAATTCATCACCAGATTCATCATCACTAGACTCAGATAGGTAGCATTCAGTTACCTTGGCACCTTTTGCCATAAGGCATGGTGCAGAGGATGGTGATTCTGGATCGAAAGTCATCGTCTTGAGCGAGTCCTTGAAATCCTCAAACCAGGGATCATGACGAGTTCGATGACCTTCATAGACCTCAGAGAGTCGGTCCCAGATAAGCTTTGCATGGCTGAGATGCATAATATTCCTGAACTGATTTTGGGACAAACAGGAGCAGATGATGTCCTTCGCCGTGAGGTTAAGTAGAGTGTACTTGCGAATATCATCAGCCTCCGCCATCTTGCATAGATTGGTAAGACCAATCTCAGTGATGGTCCACAGTTCACTATTCATTGCCATGAGGTGCTTCTTCATCATGGCCTTCCACTTGGGATAATCATGACTGTTAAATATGGGGCATGTCAATTTCTTCATTCCTACGATCGACATAACTAAAACTCTAGGTGGTTAAACCAAAATCACACATAACAAGGGAGTACCTTGCTCTGATACCAATTGAAAGTGCGTTATATCGACTAGAGGGGGTGAATAGGCATTTTTTACAAATTTGTCACTGAGGAATTTCAGGGTGAGGAAATTCCTAAGCAACAAACTACTTAGCAGCGGAATAAGTACTCAGATGCAAGCATAGCAGAGCAGTAGCACAGTCATCATGATGAAATAAAAACAAGCACAAAGTACAAGTAGCGTAAACACAGGATAAGCAGGCTGAAGAAAAATTGTCTAAACAAATAGGATTGAGGAAATTGTGAAAGTATTTAGTCAAAGTCTTCAAATAGTAACGATCAAGTACTTCAACACAAGAATGAGGAAATGAAAGGGTTGAGGAAGTAGAACCAGTAGCTTGGTGAAGACAGTGATTTGGTAGACCAGTTCCAACTGCTGTGATAGTTGTACGTCTGGTTGGAGAGGCTAGGTATTTAAACCCGAGGACACACAATCCTCACCGTATTCCTTAAGCTAAGGTCACACAGACCTTGCCCAATCACTCGTGGTAAGTCTTCAGGTGACTTCCAAACCTTCACAGACTTGGTCACTCGGTGATCCACAATTTCCTCTTGGATGCTCTAGACCATGATGCCTAACCGTCTGGAGGATGCACAGTCCTCAAAGGTAACAAGCATCGGTTCCACACAGGAACAATCTCTTCAGTGATACTCAATCAGTTTGGGTTTGTAGGTGTTTGGGTTTGGGTTTTTCCTCACTTGATGATTTTCGCTCAAAGTCCTCAGAGGATGGGATGCTCCCAATGACAAGTGTCAGTTTCTCGGAGCAGACAACCAACTAGTGGTTGTGGGGGCGGCTATTTATAGCCTACGGAGCCGCCCGACAAGATAAGACATAAATGCCCTTCAATGATATGACCATTAGGTGGGTATATATTTTGGGACAGCTGGCGCGTAGCACAACAACGGTCGGATATTTGAATACCAAATTCCTCAGGGCTATCATGTTCCTCACTTGTTGGCAATCCGCACTGGTGAATTCCTAACTCCTCAGTGGGAACAAATTCCTCAAAGACCAGAAGATCTTAATCTCTGTCACTGGAGAAATTGACTAAACTGTACGAGATTTCCAATGGCTTCACTCAAAAGGATTGGTAGGTGTAGGATTTTGAGATGAGCATCACTTGGAAACTTTTCCTTAGTTTTACCTCGACCCCCTTTAACAGTACGGTGTTTCCTATGACTCAAGAAAGAGAAAATGAAACTACGAAAACAAAAGCCTTCATGCTTCATATTCCTCGCATGAATATCAAGTCCTTGGGATCACACCAAATTCTTCCCTTTCAAAGTCTTCAGAAAGCCAAAGTTTTCAGTTGAAGACATTCATTTTTAGGGGTCGACTTTCACTGTAAATATCAAACTCCTCATAGACTTATAGACATGTGTACACTCACAAACGCATTAGTCCCTTAACCTATAAACGAAGGAGCAGTACTGATCTTCTCTGCCATAAACCCCACTGCACGGAAGCGCCTCCTTTCACCCAACCCCTCCAGGCCTTGACCCCTCTTCATGGTTGGGGTTTAACTCCACTAATTCGTGACATGTCCTTCCCCTTCTGATTCCATTCCCACCCCTCGGTCGCAAATTCATTCTTCTCCACCCTCATCGATCGGCCGATTCCGCCTGTGGAGGATTTGGGCACGGCTGCCTGTGGCGGCGGTGAGTCCGTGGTGGGGGTCAATCGAAGCCGAGACGACTCGTCGCAATGCCGACGGCGATAATGACGCCCAAGGCGGTGATCCACCAGCAGTACGACGCCAAGGCCATCTACAGGGTGGATGAGGTGCGGGAGGCCGTTGACGGCATCTGCCCGGCCTCGCGCTGCCACAGAGCACCAGGTGCGTCTACCGCTGCCAGCTCGACATCCCCGGGGTGCTCAGCATCTCCACCCCGGGGACCTTCGCCAGGAAGAAGGAGGCCGAGGAGGCCGCCGCACAAATCGCCATCAAAAAGGTAAACTGGTTAGGGCTGGTGGCGGCATGGGGTCCTGCTTCCTCCCTATGCATGTAGGTTGCCAAGTTTTCTACTGCTGGGGCTTTAGGGTGTGTTTGTAACATTATTAGGCTGTCTTACCTGTAGTGCATGATTCGGGCCGGTACTGTGTCTCTCCCTCTTGCTGTCTTACCTGAAAAGGGGGACAAGGACTAGTTGCAATTCTCTAGATTCAGATGTTTCTTTCTGGCATGAATTAATGCCCCATTATGTTGAGGCAGCAATATTATCTTGTATCTTAGTCTTAGATACCAACATTTGGCTTATGAGGTCAGTAACCCAGTTTGAAGAATCCATCCTTGGTGAATAAGTTGTGTACTATAGCCCATGTCTCGTTGTCCTTTTCTACTGATAATTCTCATAAGCAATGATCAGGAACTTCAGTAAGAAGGTGTGCAATTATAACATAGCTAGCTGTTTGGCATTTTTATAACATAGTTCCATGATGTGCAATGTTCTTCATGCTATGGGCAAGTTACGATAATCATTTGTTTTTTCTATTGTAGCTTGGTATTCAGCCCACATCAAATATCCCTAATACACCTGAAGAAGCTTGGAAGGAACTTATTCGTCGGATATCTCGCTTTTTTACAAATGAGGTCTATATTTTTGCCTGATCTTGGTATTGTATCTTCAAAGTTTAAGATTTAGGTATTTAGAAATGTAAGTTCATAGGAAGAAAAAGGTAGATTGGTATTTTCATGGTGTTGCCCATTTCAAGGGAACTCTATCTTCCCCTCTCCTGGCACTGGAATCCTTGCATTTGATGGCTAGCTTGTTTTCGTAGGGCATAATTAATAACTATTGTTAATATTTTTATAAGAGTTTCATAATGAGGACCATCATGGAAGTGAAATATCTTGTTTATAGTTATCTGTCGTAAACGACAGACTGGTAGAACATACTGTCATTTTTTTCTTTGGGCACTTTTCTGTTCATGTTTTTACACTCTCTAACAATTCTCTTATCATGTCCGAGCACATGTTTCAATATGATATCTAAATATAGGTCTTGAAGTCTCAATCATTTTCCCTATGAATTTTAGATTGTTGGAAATATGCCCTAGAGGCAATAATAAAATAGTTATTATTATATTTCTTTGTTCATGATAATTGTCTATTGTTCATGCTATAATTGTGTTATCCGGAAATTGTAATACATGTGTGAATACATAGACCACAACACGTCCCTAGTGAGCCTCTAGTTGACTAGCTCGTTGATCAAAAGATAGTCATGGTTTCCTAACTATGGACATTGGATGTCATTGATAACGGGATCACAACATTAGGAGAATGATGTGATGGACAAGACCCAATCCTAAGCATAACTCAAAGATCGTGTAGTTCGTTTGCTATAGCTTTTCTGAATGTCAAGTATCATTTCCTTAGACCATGAGATTGTGCAACTCCCGGATACCGTAGGAGTGCTTTGGGTGTGCCAAACGTCACAACGTAACTGGGTGACTATAAAGGTACACTACAGGTATCTCCGAAAGTGTCTGTTGGGTTGGCACGAATCGAGACTGGGATTTGTCACTCCGTATGATGGAGAGGTATCTCTGGGCCCACTCGGTAATGCATCATCATAATGAGCTCAATGTGACCAAGTGGTTGATCACGGGATCATGCATTACGGTATGAGTAAAGTGACTTGCCGGTAACGAGATTGAACGAGGTATTGGGATACCGACGATCGAGTCTCGGGCAAGTAACGTACCAATTGACAAAGGGAATTGTATACGGATTGATTGAATCCTCGACATTGTGGTTCATCCGATGAGATCATCGAGGAGCATGTGGGAGCCAACATGGGTATCCAGATCCCGCTGTTGGTTATTGACCGGAGAGTCGTCTCGGTCATGTCTGCGTGTCTCCCGAACCCGTAAGGTCTACACACTTAAGGTTCGGTGACGCTAGGGTTGTTGAGATATTAGTATATGGTAACCTGAAAGTTGTTCGGAGTCCCGGATGAGATCCCGTACGTCACGAGGAGTTTCGGAATGGTCCGGAGGTGAAGATTTATATATAGGAAGTCAAGTTTCGGCCATCGAGAAAGTTTCGGGGGTACTCGGTATTGTACCGGGACCACCGGAAGGGTCCCGGGGGCCCACCGGGTGGGGCCACCTATCCTAGAGGGCCCCATGGGCTGAAGTGGGAGGGGAACCAGCCCCTAGTGGGCTGGTGAGCCCCCCTTGGGCCTCCCCCTGCGCCTAGGGTTGGAAACCCTAGGGGTGGGGGGTGCCCCACTTGGCTTGGCGGGCAAGCCACCCCCTTGGCCGCCCCCCCTTGGAGATTGGATCTGCTAGGGCCGGCGCGCCCCTAGGGACCCTATATAGTGGGGGGGGGGGAGGGAGGGCAGCCGCACCTAGCCCCTGGCCTCTCCCTCTACCTCCCGTGACACTCCTTCCTCTCCCTGTGCTTGGCGAAGCCCTGCCGAGATCACCGTTGCTTCCACCACCACGCCGTCGTGCTGCTGGATCTTCATCAACCTCTCCTCCCCCTTGCTGGATCAAGTTGGAGGAGACGTCTTCCCAACCGTACGTGTGTTGAACGCGGAGGTGCCGTCCGCTCGGCGCTAGGTCATCGGTGATTTGGATCACGACGAGTACGACTCCATCAACCCCGTTCTCTTGAATGTTTCCGCATGTGATCTAAAAGGGTATGTAGATGCACTCCCCTATCCCTCGTTGCTAGATGACTCCATAGAGTGATCTTGGTGATGCGTAGAAAATTTTAAAATTCTGCTACGTTCCCCAACAGTGGCATCATGAGCTAGGTCTATGCTTAGTTTCTATGCACGAGTAGAACACAAAGTAGTTGTGGGCGTCGCTATTGTAATTTTGCTTGCCGTTACTAGTCTTATCTTGATTCGGCGGCATCATGGGATGAAGCAGCCCGAACCGACCTTACACGTACGCTTACGTGAGACTGGTTCCACCGATTGACATGCACTAGTTGCATAAGGTGGCTGGCGGGTGTCTGTCTCTCCCACTTTAATCCGATAGGATTCGATGAAAAGGGTCCTTATGAAGGGTAAATAGAAATTGGCATATCACGTTGTGGTTTTGGCGTAGGTAAGAAATGTTCTTGCTAGAAACCTATAGCAGCCACGTAAAAACTTGCAACAACAATTATAGGACGTCTAACTTGTTTTTGCAGCATGTGCCGTGTGATGTGATATGGCCAAAAGGATGTGATGAATGATATATGTGATGTATGAGATTGATCATGTTCTTGTAATAGGAATCACAACTTGCATGTCGATGAGTATGACAACCGGCAGGAGCCATAGGAGTTGTCTTAATTTATTTATGACTTGCGTGTCAACATAAATGTCATGTAATTACTTTACTTTATTGCTAAAGCGGTAGCCGTAGTAGTAGAAGTAATAGATGACGAGACAACTTCAAGAAGACACAATGATGGAGATCATGGTGTCATGCCGGTGATAATGATGATCATGAAGCCCCAAAGATGGAGATCAAAAGGAGCAAATGATATTGGCCATATCATGTTACTATTTGATTGCATGTGATGTTTATCATGTTTTACATCTTATTTGCTTAGAACGACGATAGCTTAAATAAGATGATCCCTCGTAATAATTTCAAGAAAGTGTTCCCCCTAACTGTGCACTGTTGCGAAGGTTCGTTGTTTCGAAGCACCACGTGATGATCGGGTGTGATAGATTCTAACGTTGGAATACAACGGGTGTAAGCCAGATTTACACACACAATACACTTAGGTTAACTTGACGAGCCTAGCATGTACAGACATGGCCTCGGAACACAGAAGACCAAAAGGTCGAGCATGAGTCATATAGAAGATACGATCAACATGAAGATGTTCACCGATGTTGGCTAGTCCGTCTCATGTGATGATCGGACACGGCCTAGTTGACTCGGATCATGTTTCACTTAGATGACTAGAGGGATGTCTATCTAAGTGGGAGTTCATTGAATAATTTGATTAGATGAACTTAATTATCATGAACTTAGTCTAAAATCTTTACACTATATCTTGTAGATCAAATGGCCCACGCTAATATTGCCCTCAACTTCAACGCGTTCCTAGAGAAAACCAAGCTGAAAGACGATGGCAGCAACTATACAGACTGGGTCCAGAACCTGAGGATCATCCTCATAGCTGCCAAGAAAGATTATGTCCTAGAAGCACCGCTAGGTGACGCACCCATCCCAGAGAACCAAGACGTTATGAACGCTTGGTAGTCACATGCTGATGATTACTCCCTCGTTCAGTTTGGCATGCTTTACAACTTAGAACTGGGGCTACAAAAGCGTTTTGAGAGACACGGAGCATATGAGATGTTCGAAGAGCTGAAAATGGTTTTCCAAGCTCATGCCCGAGTCGAGAGATATGAAGTCTCCGACAAGTTCTTCAGCTGTAAGATGGAGGAAAATAGTTCTGCTAGTGAGCACATACTCAAAATGTCTGGGTTGCATAACCGCTTGACTCAGCTAGGAGTTAATCTCCCGGATGACGCGGTCATTGACAGAATCCTTTAGTCGCTTCCACCGAGCTACAAGAGCTTTGTGATGAACTTCAATATGCAGGGGATGGAAAAGACCATTCCTGAGGTATATTCAATGCTGAAATCAGCGGAGGTGGAAATCAAAAAGGAACATCAAGTGTTGATGGTGAATAAAACCACTAAGTTCAAGAAAGGCAAGGGTAAGAAGAACTTCAAGAAGGACGGCAAGGGAGTTGCCGCGCCCGGTAAGCAAGCTGCCGGGAAGAAGCCAAAGAATGGACCCAAGCCCGAGACTGAGTGTATTTATTGCAAGGGAAGTGGTCACTGGAAGCGGAACTGCCCCAAATACTTAGCGGACAAGAAGGCCGACAACACTAAAGGTATATGTGATATACATGTAATTGATGTTTACCTTACCAGTACTCGTAGTAGCTCCTGGGTATTTGATACCGGTGCCGTTGCTCACATTTGTAACTCAAAGCAGGAGCTGCGGAATAAGCGGAGACTGGTGAAGGACGAGGTGACGATGCGCGTCGGGAATGGTTCCAAGGTTGATGTGATCGCCGTCGGCACACTGCCTCTACATTTACCTACGGAATAAGTTTTAAACCTCAATAATTGTTATTTAGTGCCAGCTTTGAGCATGAACATTGTATCAGGATCTCGTTTAATTCGAGATGGTTACTCATTTAAATCCGAGAATAATGGTTGTTCTATTTATATGAGAGATATGTTTGATGGTCATGGTTCGCTGGTGAATGGTTTATTCTTAATGAATCTCGAGCGTAGTGTTACACATATTCATTGTGTGAATACCAAAAGATGTAATGTTGATAATGATAGTCCCACATACTTGTGGCACTGCCGCCTTGGTCACATAGGTGTCAAACGCATGAAGAAGCTCCATGCCGATGGACTTTTGGAGTCTCTTGATTACGAATCATTTGACACGTGCGAACCATGCCTCATGGGTAAAATGACCAAGACTCCGTTCTCAGGAACAATGGAGCGAGCAACCAACTTATTGGAAATCATACATACTGATGTGTGCGGTCCAATGAGTGTTGAGGCTCGCGGTGGCTATCGTTATGTTCTCACCCTCACTGATGACTTGAGTAGATATGGGTATGTCTACTTAATGAAACACAAGTCTGAGACCTTTGAAAAGTTCAAGGAATTTTAGAGTGAGGTTGAGAATCAACGTGACAGGAAAATCAAGTTCTTGCGATCAGATCATGGGGGAGAATACTTGAGTCACGAATTTGGCACACACTTAAGAAAATGTGGAATAGTTTCACAACTCACGCCGCCTGGAACACCTCAGCGTAATGGTGTGTCCGAATGTCGTATTCGCACTCTATTGGATATGGTGCGATCTATGATGTCTCTTACCGATCTACCACTATCATTTTGGGGCTATGCTTTAGAGACTGCCGCATTCACTTTAAATAGGGCTCCATCGAAATCCGTTGAGACGACACCGTATGAATTATGGTTTGTGAAGAAACCTAAGCTGTCATTTCTAAAAGTTTGGGGATGCGATGCTTATGTCAAGAAACTTCAACCTAAAAAGCTCGAACCCAAATCGGAAAAATGTGTCTTCATAGGATATCCTAAAGAAACTATTGGGTATACCCTCTACCTCAGATCCGAAGGCAAGATCTTTGTTGCCAAGAATGGGTCCTTTCTAGAGAAAGAGTTTCTCTCGAAAGAAATAAGTGGGAGGAAAGTAAAACTTGATGAGGTATTACCTCTTGAACCGGTAAGTGGCGCAGCTCAAGAAAATGTTCCTGAGGTGCCTGCACCGACTAGAGAGGAAGTTAATGATGATGATCATGAAACTTCAGATCAAGTTGCTACTGAACTTCATAGGTCCACGAGGACACGTTCCACACCAGAGTGGTACGACAACCATGTCTTGGAAATCATGTTGTTAGACAACAGTGAACCTTCGAACTATGAAGAAGCGATGGCGGGCCCAGATTCCGACAAATGGCTGGAAGCCATGAAATCCGAGATAGGATCCATGTATGAAAACGAAGTGTGGACTTTGACTGACTTGCCCGATGATCGGCGAGCCATAGAAAATAAATGGATCTTTAAGAAGAAGATAGACACGGATGGTAATGTAACCATCTATAAAGCTCGGCTTGTCGCTAGGGGTTATCGACAAGTTCAAGGGGTTGACTACGATGAGACTTTCTCACCCGTAGCGAAGCTGAAGTCCGTCTGAATCATGTTAGCAATTGCCGCATTCTATGATTATGAGATATGGCAAATGGACGTCAAAACGGCATTACTTAATGGTTTCCTTAAGGAAGAATTGTATATGATGCAGCCGGAAGGTTTTGTCGATCCTAAGAATGCTGACAAGGTGTGCAAGCTCTAACGCTCGATTTATGGGCTGGTGCAAGCATCTCGGAGTTGGAACATTCGTTTTGATGAGATGATCAAAACGTTTCACTTTAGCCAATATGAGTTTACCCGACACTAGTAGCTTTATCGGGGAATTTCTAATCTTAGTAGGAGCTTTCCACCCTCTTCCTCCGCGTGTAGAAAAGGAAGAAATAAATCAATCAAATTACGAGAAGCCTTATAAAGTGCTTCCTTAGGGGTTAAACTTCCATTAGTCCATATTTCTAGAAAAAGTATCTAGTGTTTTTCATTTCCACGAGGGGCAACTAAGGTTGGTTCCTGCCAATTCCCTTGCTGATCAGCCTTGGAATTGGCAAGTATGAGATCCTAAAAGTCTCTGATTAGTCGACTCTCTCCATTTAACACTTTCCTCTCTCTCCTTTTTTCCACTGACTCAATTCTAGTTTATTAGATTCTTGGGGATGGATACCAGTTCAGATGGATTTCCGTATTCACTTATGAGGCTCGAATCTCCTCTTCCACACTACCAGCACATAAATGCAAGGAGGATGTATAGCTGATATAGGATCTTGTGGAACTGGATTTGATTCTGCAAGCGGTTCGGTACGACCTGAAGAGGAGGATAAGATATTAGGTGGCTGTTTGATACCGCCAGAAAGACAAAAAAAAGATTCTAAGAAATCAAAAAAGGAAAAATTGGGTCTATGTTCAACGGAAAAAAAATTCTCAAGAGCAAGGAGCAATAGGAATGGGAAAGCGGAGCGGGCAATAGGTTTATGACTGAGCACTAGAGCCTGGAATAGCAGGAATGAAAAGAAGAAGAAAGCCCTGGTATTCTCTACTTGAATTCAGGAAGATTCAGATACCGAAAGCAATAGGAATGGGAAAGCGGAGCGGGCAATAGGTTTATGACTGAGCACTAGAGCCTGGAATAGCAGGCGTTTTCCTCTAGCATTAATAGAATTCATTGGTGTTAAGAAAAACCTCTTGTGGGAAGGATTGGATTGGGAATTCGCAGGAATGGGTATTGAGAGGAGGATCACCATGGCCAAAACAGCTCTTGTCAGCGGCGAAATGACTTTAGGTTTTGTTGATTTATTGCGCGATGATTTTATTGAAAAAGATCGTGCTCGCGGTATCTTTTTCACTCAGGACTAGGATCACAGTAGATACTGTTTAGAAGGCTCACTCTCTCGTCTACAAAAAATAGATGTGTGCTTACTTCTTGGAGATTGACTCCTGCCGGTAAGTGCACACCCTCAGAAATGGAATACCTATTTATAATTAATTCCTAATTATACAAAAGCATTCCAGATAGACTGAGCAAAAAAAGGGTTTCATTTGGATTCCCCTATTTTAAAAATCGCATATTAATTTCCTTCATATGAACAGAAAAATAGGATGACTCAAAGAAGTTCTCTACCAGGAACTTTGTATCGCGCTATGCAACAATAGAGCAGGCGCGCCGCCCACAAAATGTTTGAATGATCGTGTAAAGAGCAAGCTTCTTATATGGGATCCGACGCATCCAGCAGAGCAAAGCGGCGTTCCATTCTTTTCGGCGGCATCCTTCCGCATTGGCGGGTAACAACGGTTCTGCCTGACCCTACGAAAGCATGCATATGTTGTCAGTGAAGATTTTGTGTGAAGCCTTGGAGACGACGTACCCGGGGTTAGGGTGAGCTGAGGGGGGACAGCCTAAGTGAGCAAATGTGTGTAAGCCGATCAATCTACCTGCCCGAGGTAAGCTTGCTCCTCACTTGAGTTGAAGCTGCCCATATCGCCCCCAAAAAAGAACCAAAAAGTTCCAGAGGCATCTTCCATTCATTTCGATTTAGGTCGGGCCGTCGTTGGTGCATAACAGATCTTTCCTATCTACGATCTTTCTCGGCGCATAAGCGAGGCTTCGCGGTCGAAGTACCACATAAGAAATAAAGCCAATAGACCTTGAATAGCATGTACGAAAGGAGGCTATTATTCCAAAAAAGGGCGAATACAACCAACTATTACTAAGGATTTCATCTTTGGACCAGAAGCTCACTCATTGAGGATTCTATCTAAAAAAGAAGGTCAACGGGGGAGACTACTTTGAAGTCCGGGATGAACAAACTACTTCTCCTGCTACCAAAACAGAGAAATAAGGAAATAAGATGGATTCGTCTAATAAAATACCCAATGCCTGTTGAGGGAGTCCTGGATTAGGGGGTGTTCGGGTAGCCGGACTATACCCTCAGCTGGACTCCAGGACTGTGAAGATACGAGATTGAAGACTTCGTCCCATGTCCGGATGGGACTTTCCTTGGCGTGGAAGGCAAGCTTGGTGATGCGGATATTCAAGATCTCCTACCATTGTAACCGACTTTGTGTAACCCTAACCCCCTCCGGTGTCTATATAAACCGGAGGGTTTTAGTCCATAGGACAACTTCATCATACAACAATCATACCATAGGCTAGCTTCTAGGGTTTAGCCTCCTTGATCTCGTGGTAGATCTACTCTTGTACTACCCATATCATCAATATTAATCAAGCAGGACGTAGAGTTTTACCTCCATCAAGAGGGCCCGAACCTGGGTAAAACATCGTGTTCCTTGCCTCCTGTTACCATCCAGCCTAGACGCACAGTTCGGGACCCCCTACCCGAGATCCGCCGGTTTTGACACCGACATTGGTGCTTTCATTGAGAGTTCCTATGTGTCGTCGCTTTTAGGCCCGATGGCTCCTTCGATCATCAACAACAATGCAGTCCAGGGTGAGACTTTTCTCCCCGGACAGATCTTCGTCTTCGGCGGCTTCGCACTACGGGCCAATTCGCTTGGCCACCTTGAGCAGATCGAAAGCTACGCCGCTGGCCATCAGGTCAGGTTTGGAAGCCTAAACTACATGGCTGACATCCGCGGGGACTTGATCTTCGACGGATTCGAGCCACAGCCAAGCGCACCGCACTGTCTCGATGGGCATGATATAGCTCTGCCGCCGAACAACGCTTTGGAGGCCGCACACGCACCGGTTCCGACCATTGATTCGGAGCCTACTACACTGATCGAGGATCAGCGGTTGGACGCTGCCTCAGGGGCTGCAATCTCAGAGGTGATCGAGCCGAACTCCAGCCCTGCACCCCGCATGGCCCGTGACTCTGAGGAGCCAGATTCCTCTCCGAACTCCGAGCCCCCCGCGCCCCTGCCGATCGAATCTGATTGGGCGCCGATAATGGAGTTCACTGCTGCGGACATCTTTCAGCACTCGCCCTTCGGCGACATCCTGAATTCCCTAAAGTCTCTCTTTATCAGGAGAGCCCTGGCCGGACTACGGTCAGCAAGGTTGGGATACGGACGATGAAGAAATTCAAAACCCACCCACCACCCACTTCGTAGCCACTGTCGACGACTTAACCGACATGCTTGACTTCGACTCTGAAGACATCGACGGCATGGACGACGATGCAGGAGACGAACAAGAACCAGCACCTGTAGGGCGCTGGAAGGCCACCTCATCATATGACATATATATGGTGGACACCCCAAAGGATGGAGATGGCGATGAAACAACGGGGGACGATACCTCTAAGAAACAGCCCAAGTGTCGGCGTCAGCGGTGACGCTCTAAATCCCGCCAAAGCAAAAACGGTGATTCCGGCACGGGAAATAATACTACTCCAGATAGCACCGAAGAACACCCCCTCCAGCAAGATTCAGCACAGGAGGACAGAGAAGCCAGCCCTCATGAGAGGGTGGCGGACCAAGAGGTTGAGGACGATAATTATACGCCTCCCTCCGAAGACGAGGCAAGCCTCGAAGACGACGAGTTCGTCGTGCCAGAGGATCCCGCCGAACAAGAGCGTTTTAAACGGAGGCTTATGGCCATGGCAAGCAGCCTCAAGAAAAAGCAGCAACAGCTTAGAGCTGATCAGGATTTGCTAGCTGACAGATGGACTGAAGTCCTTGCAGCCAAAGAGTATGAACTCGAACGCCCCTCCAAGAGTTATCCAAAGCGCAGGCTGCTACCCCGACTAGAGGAGGAAGCACCTACATCACTAGCGCATGACACGGCCGACCGGCCAACTCGTGGCCGTGACAGAGAGGCCTCTTGGCCCTCCACTCAAGCCATGCCCCGATGCTGCGTCAAGCATACTAAGGCATGGGAAAATGCGCCCGACCTGCGCGACATACTGGAGGACAAGGCAAGGAAAACAAGATCGATCTATGGATCGCGCAGGTGCCCCATGGCACGTGACGGTGATCGTCACTCCGGATGCAATAAATCCGGCCGGGCCGAACTCAACAGACAAAGCTCCTTCGAGCTGCGTCATGATATAGCCCAATACAAAGGCGCCGCACACCCACTATGCTTCACAGATGAAGTAATGGATCATAAAATCCCTGAGGGCTTCAAACCCTTAAACATCGAATCGTACGATGGCACAACTCCAGATGGCAACGGGGACGAAACCCATCGGGTTTTGCCTTCCCAAACCCATCCCCACGAGAAAATCGCAAACCCGTCCCCGTCCCCATCACCGTGCGCGGGGCTAGTTTTCCGCCCGTCCCCTAAACCCATCGGGTTTCGGGGAACGCGGGGGGAACCCACGAGAAAATCAAAATATTTAAACAAACATAGTGGCGACAAAGAATAACATTTCAACAGCAAAATAAGCATATTTCAGCAGCATAACTAGAGCAAATTTCAACAAAAAACAACCCGACTTGGGACGTGAAGAGGCCACCTTTGAGTTCGTCACCGGTGGAAACGCCCTTTCTCCAGATCAGACCGGCGGCAGGGGAGAAGACGTGGAGGGAGGAGGCTCGCCGGCGCAGATCATGGTCGGCGGATCTTGCGAGAGGGGATCGAGCCAGGTGGCGGCTGGGGTCCTAGGTTTAGGGTTAGGTATTATGTGGGAGAGAGAGATGAGGGCTCAAGCGAGGGGGAAAGGAACGGGCGATACTGGCTGTTTGGCCTTCGAC
>NC_041382.1:72673734-72750912 GCF_002162155.2 Triticum dicoccoides | reverse complement strand
AAAAAATGTATTTTGCCGGGTTTCGGGTTCGGGGACTACCGAAACGGGTGCAAACCCATGAAACGTGTCGGGTTGTATAATGTGCCCAACAACAGCCCCGTGGGGATGAAAAGACGCCCATCCCCGTCCCCTAATAGGGTAAAAACCCGCGGGGACGCGGGTTTCGGGGCCCCGTTGCCATCTTGAGGAAAAACAGATCTTGCGGTATGGATCGAGGATTATCTCCTTCATATCCACATGGCCCGCGGTGATGATCTACATGCCATCAAATACCTCCCACTCAAACTTAAGGGACCGGCCCGGCATTAGCTCAACAGCTTGCCAGCAGACTCAATCGGTTCTTGGGAGGACCTGGAAGCCGCATTCCTTGATAACTTCCAGGGCACTTATGTGCGACCACTGGACGCCGATGACCTAAGCCACATAATTCACAGCCAGAGGAATCGGCCAGGCAATTCTGGACATGGTTCCTAACAAAGAAAAACCAGATAGTCGACTTTCCGGACGCAGAGGCCTTAGCGGCCTTCAAGCATAATATCCGTGATGAGTGGCTTGCCCGGCACCTGGGACAGGAAAAGCCGAAATCTATGGCAGCCCTCACGACACTCATGACCCGCTTTTGCGCGGGAGAAGACAGCTGGCTAGCTCGCAGCAACAACTTAACCAAGAACCGTGGTAATTCGAATACCAAGGACAAAAGTGACAGGTCGCGTCGGAACAAACAAAAGCGCCGCGTTAACAACGACAGCAACGAGGATACGGCAGTTAATGCCGGATTCCGAGGCTACAAATCCGGTCAACGGAAAAAGCCATTCAAAAGAAATACTCAGGGCCCGTCCAGTTTGGACCGAATACTCGACCGCTTGTGCCAGATACATGGTACCCCTGAAAAGGCAACCAATGACACCAACAGGGATTGTTGGGTGTTCAAGCAGGCATGCAAGTTAAGAGCCGAAAACAAAGACAAGGGGCTGCATAGCGACGACGAGGAGGAGCCCAAGCCGCCGAACAACAGTGGACAGAAGGGATTTCCCCCGCAAGTGCGGACGGTGAACATGATATACGCAACCCACATCCCCAAGAGGGAGCGGAAGCGTGCATTACGGGACGTATATGCGATGGAGCCAGTCGCCCCAAAGTTCAACCCATGGTCCTCCTGCCCGATCACCTTTGATCGAAGGGACCACCCCACTAGCATCCATCACGGCGGCTTTGCCGCACTGGTTCTAGACCCAATCATTGACGGATTTCATCTCACAAGAGTCCTCATGGACAGGGCAGCAGCCTGAACCTGCTTTACCAGGATACAGTGCGAAAAATGGGCATAGATCCCTCGAGGATCAAGCTCACCAAAACAACCTTTAAAGGCGTCATACCAGGTGTAGAAGCCAACTGTACAGGCTCAGTTACACTGGAAGTGGTCTTCGGATCTCCGGATAACTTCCGAAGCGAGGAGTTAATCTTCGACATAGTCCCGTTCCGTAGTGGCTATCACGCACTGCTCGGGCGAACCGCATTCGCAAAATTCAACGCGGTACCGCACTATGCATACCTCAAGCTCAAGATGCCAGGCCCTAGAGGAGTAATCATGGTCAATGGGAACACTGAACGCTCCCTCCGAACGGAGGAGCACATGGCAGCGCTCGTAGCAGAAGTACAAAGCAGCCTCTCTAGGCAGTTCTCCAGTTCGGCCTTCAAAAAGCCGGACACTGTCAAGCGTGCCCGGAGTACCCTACAACAAGACCGCCTAGCACGTTCTGAGCTAGCGTAGCAATGCGGCCCCAATCCTAGCCCTCGCTATATAGCGAAACCAGCGCTTCGCGTACATAACTACGCTCTTGAAATACCATGGGCACAGGGGAAGGGGCACTATCACGGCACGCCTGAAAAACGGCTTAAACCGCACCAGGGGCTGCCGGATTCCCTTTTTTCTCTTACTCTCAGGACTCCATACTTCGGACGACCCGTTCGGCAATTCAACTGCCGCACAAACGATGCAAGATCCAGGAAAGCAGACAAGCCACGCCGCATTATGGAACTCCCAGGTGGTCTCTATTGCGAGCAGTATACCTGTTTTTTAATATAATTCCGTGGCCTGCCCCTGGCCGGGACATGTTAAATAGTCCAATTTCTTTTGCTTATCGCACTATTTGTATCGTTCCGCTTTCGTAGCAGCCTTTCTATAAACAATGCATAGCTTTTTGTCTATTTTTTGCATTATCCTCTTTTTATATATGTTTATTAATAACATGTCGCATCCGTACACTGTGGTACAGCAAAATACGCCAGGGGCTTCAGTACCCATCTATATGGCGTGAGAAGTCCGTACACTTTCACAAGTGCGGCACCCCGAACTTATAGCACTATATGCATCGGCTCTGAATCATGATTCGGGTCAATGGTTGGGTTTGCCCGGCTCCTATGTTTTGGTGCCTTACGTTCCGCTATATCGGCTAAGGTAGCACTAGGAGAACTACTGCGATTGTGCCCCAGTTGAGCTGGGCTGAGCACCTCAGTAGAGAAAGCTAAAACTGACTGTCATGATGAAGCGAGAGACCGGTCGCTGTTCGAGAGGTTTTTCGAGTCCTTAAAGACTTATGCCGCTTCGAGCGAGGAACCGGCTTTGTCCGGCCAAGGCGTGGATAGCGCCCCGAACTCGGTCTTCCAAATACTAGGGGCTTCGCCGAAATTTAAAATTATAGAGTTCTATGGCTAAGTGAGAGTGTTCAAGCATTATAGTCCGATTGCCTTGTTCGTTGTGCTGATCGCCTCCCTCGAGGGACCCAATCATGGGAAAAAGAGCGCTTAGGTTTATCCCGAACACCCCAGCACTAGTGGCATGGGGGCAGAAGCCGACGACTGGCCATCTCTCAATTTTTTGATAAACGGCTACACAGAAAGTAATATTTTAAATTGAACAAGCATTGCTTAGCACATATGAACAAGTTTTCAGCGCACAGGATAACACGAGCAAGTTCATTCAAAAATTACATCCTTGGTACATTCATCCGCCATAAGGCGGGCACCAGCCAGAACATCCTTGTAATAGTTCTCGGGCTTGCGATGCTCCTTCCCCGGCGGCGGCCCGTCCCTCACAAGCTTCTCACCGTCCAGCTTACCCCAGTGCACCTTTGCACGGGCAACGGCCCTACGGGCACCTTCGATGCAGACGGAGCGCTTGATGACCTCGAGCCTTGGATAAGCCTCCACCAGCCGCCGCACCAGTCCGAAGTAGCTCCCAGGCAGGGCCTCTTCAGGCCACAGCCGAACTATGTAGCCCTTCAGGGCCTATTCGTCCGCCTTGTGGAGCTCGACCAGCTGCTTCAGCTGGTCGCTCAAGGGCACAGGGTGTCCGGCCTCAGCATACTGAGACCAGAACACCTTCTTCGTCGAGCTGCCTTCCTCGGCTCGGTAGAATGCGGCGGCATCAGATACGCTGCGAGGAAGATCTGCGAATGCCCCTGGAGAGCTCCGGATTCGGGTAAGTAACAAGTAGTTTACTTTTATATGTCTGCTTTGCATAGAGAATTCCTTACCCGCCACTATCTTTTTCACCGCATCCAATTCCTGGAGGGCCTTCTGGGCTTCGGCCTTGGCAGATTTGGCAGTTTTAAGGGCCGCAGCAAGCTCGGACGCTTGTGTCTTCGAGTCTAGCTCCAAACTCTCATGTTTTTTCGTGAGAGCCTGAAGCTCTCACTGCACCTCGCCGACCTGTGCCTCAAACTTCTCCCGCTCGGTGCGCTCCATGGCCGCTTTGTTCTCGGCCTCGGACAGCGCCTGCTTGAGGGTCGCCACCTCAGTTGTGGCCCCTACAATAAGCAGTATACTCCTGTCATTTTTTGCAATTGCGTCTTCTTATAGGCATTTTTTCTATAAGGTATCTCTTACCTTCTTTCTCCTCGAGCTGCCGTTTGGCAAGGCCGAGCTCTTGCTCGGTCCGCTCGAGGCCCTGCTTCAGGGCACCCACCTCCGCAGTCAGTGCGGCGGTGGCCAGCGGCGAAGCCTGCATACGTATATTGACTCCTTTTTAGTTAGACTCCTGCGATATTTAATAGATCCTCTATTCGGCTTTTCTTTCCAAACGCCAAACAGAGCATCAGGGGCTACTGTCTATGCGGTAATATTTTTACATATTTTTACTTACCTCGAAGCCTGTTAGAAGGCTAGCACAAACTTCAGTCAGTCCGCTTTTGGCGGACCGAACCTTCTGGACCACCGTACTCATGATGGTACGGTGCTCCTCGTCGATGGAGGCGCCCTTAAGCACCTCCAGCAGATTGTACGGCACCTCCGGTTGGATGGAGGATGCCAGCTCAATAGGCTTGCTCCTCTTGGCAGGAGTTCGCCTGCCGCGGTCCGGAACCGTTGATGCTTCCAGCGCGGTGTCCGGCTTAAAGCCGGACTTGGAGCCCTGGGGGGTCTTGTCCCCTTTACTCCTGGAGTCTGGGAGGTCGCCTCGCGGCTCCTCCTGGACCACCTCCTCTTGCCCCGGAGCTTGTTGCGACGCCACTTTGGCGTAATCCGCAGCACAGGGGGAGGCAGCGGGCGGAACTTAATTCACGTCCGATGAATCCAGGGAGCCGCTCGACGACTCGTCGAGCCCGTCCTTGGGCGGGCTGCATGATTATATTCGACATTAGGGAAAGCTGTGCAACAAAAGGAATATCATGAGTGACTCTGGTATCCGAACACTTACGATTTCGCCGGATGCTTGGCCCTGTCCGGCCACTCCTCTTCGTCCTCGTCGGCGTCGGGGGCGTAGTCCGGCGAGGGGTTTTCCTCTTCGTGGACCCTTCGGCCTCCCCTACTGGGGCGGCCTTCCTCTTCTTTCGTCCCCCCGCTGGAGGGGAAGAGGTTTATTCTTCCTCCTCCTTGTCTTCACGGGAGGAGTGCGTCTTGGACTCGTCGGACGACGAGTCCGACACCACCATATGCCGGGAACTCTTTCGAGTCCCCGTGGCCTTCTTCTTCTTGGCCTTCTTCTCCGGCACCACATAAGGTGTCGGAACCAGCAGCTTCACTAGGAGAGCAGGGGCTGGGTCTTCGGGCAAGGGAGCCGGACAGTTAATCAGTCCGGACTTCGCCTGCCAATCCTGTCAAAGCAGGACGCTGCGAGCTGAATCCGCGGTCTTCGGAGGCGGATGCGGGAGCCTCGGCGCCTTTGGTTAGCCCCTTCCAGACATCTTCGTACATCGTGTCGAAGAGCCTGCTCAGAGTTCGGTGCTGCGCCAGGTTAAACTCCCGCAAATTGAAGTCCCGTTCTTGACACGGAAGGATCCGGCGGACGAGCATGACCTGGACTATGTTGACAAGCTTGAGCTGCTTGTTCACCAGGGACTGGATGCATTTTTGCAATCCGGTCACCTCTTCTTTGTCGCCCCGCGACAAGCCTGTCTCCTTCCAGGACGTGAGCCGCATAGGGGGTCCGGATTGGAATTCAGGGGCTACGATCCACTTCGGATTGCGTGGCTCGGTGATGTAAAACCACCCTGACTGCCATCCCTTCAAGGTCTCCACAAAGGAGCCCTCGAGCCATAGGATGTTGGCTATTTTTCCCACCATGGCACCTCCACACTCCGCCTGGTTGCCGCGCACCACCTTTGGCTTGACGTTGAAGGTCTTGAGCCAGAGGCCTAAATGGGGGCGGATGCAGAGGAAAGCCTCGCACACGACGATAAACGCCGAGATATTGAGGATGAAGTTCGGGGCCAGATCATGGAAATCTATGCCATAGTAGAACATGAGCCCGCGGACAAATGGGTGGAGAGGAAAACCCAGTCCGCGGAGGAAGTGGGGAAGAAATACTACCCTCTCATGGGGCCTTGGGGTGGGGAGAAGCTGCCCCTCCTCAGGAAGCCGGTGCGTGATGTCTTTGGACAAGTATCCGGCCTTCCTTAGCTTTTTGACATGGCCCTCCGTGACGGAGGAGACCATCCACTTGCCTCCCGCTCCGGACATTGTTGGAGAAGGTTGAGGTAGGAAGTGCGGGCTTGGGCGCTGGAGCTCGGGTGCGCAGAAGATGGATAGGCAAAGGAGGAAGAAGGCGTAGGTAAAAAGTGGATCCTTATCCCCTTATATGGGCGGATGCGACTATGCGTCCTCACTAGCCTAGTAAAACTCGCTTGCGTCCCAAGCACCGTGATAAATGGCGCGGTTGGGTTACCCACATCCTATTGACGAGAATCCCGTAAATAAAGGGGACACGATCTCTGCTTTGACAAGACGTGCCAAGGAAACCGCCTCGCAAAACACGCTGAGGTGGAGAAGTGAAAACGATTCGAATAAAGGCTTGGCCGTAGTGTGATGTCATGCTACGGAATACATCAGCGGATTAGATTTGTGTTAATATTATTCTCTCTGTGGCAATACGTGGAAACTTATTTTGCAGAGCCGGACACTACTCTTGGTGTTTACAAACTTTTATGAAGAATTTGGAGGAGGAACCCGCCTTGCAATGCCGAAGACAATCTACGCGCCAGACTCGTCGTCGTTGAAGCCTGGTTCAGGGGCTACTGAGGGAGTCCTGGATTAGGGGGTGTTCGGGTAGCCGGACTATACCTTCAGCCGGACTCCAGGACTGTGAAGATATGAGATTGAAGACTTCGTCCCGTGTCCGGATGGGACTTTCCTTGGCGTGGAAGGCAAGCTTGGCGATGCGGATATTCAAGATCTCCTACCATTGTAACCGACATTGTGTAACCCTAACCCCCTCCGGTGTCTATATAAACTGGAGGGTTTTAGTCCATAGGACAACTTCATCATACAACAATCATACCATAGGCTAGCTTCTAGGGTTTAGCCTCCTTGATCTCGTGGTAGATCTACTCTTGTACTACCCATATCATCAATATTAATCAAGCAGGACGTATGGTTTTACCTCCATCAAGAGGGCCCGAACCTGGGTAAAACATCATGTTCCTTGCCTCCTGTTACCATCCAGCCTAGACGCGGACCCCCTACCCGAGATCCGCCGGTTTTGACACCGACACCTGTAGTTGAAGAATTGTTGGATGAGTTATCTTGTGTTGTAACACTTTCCAAACTAAATAGCTGGGCATCGACAGCGACAATCAGCGGATGAAGGAGTGGATGAAAAGGGTACCTGAAGTCAACCAGTGCCCTGTGCCACTGATCGTGATATGCTATTTTCCAATCCGGATTTCGGATCACAGTTGGAGGAAATGTCTCAACAAGGTTGACGAGGAGTGACCGATCACTTGAGGGAACGATCGAGGAGACCGATCTCCCTTCCAGGAAAGCAACATCTGGTGAATGGGTTCAGTAAGGTAGAAGGAAAGGGCCCCTCCCGACCTGGGAAATTCACAGCAGGAAAGACTGGCACCGATCAGTGAAAGCGAACCCTTCAGTACATCGCGTTCAGCCCTCCCTCAAAATCCCATTTGTTTTTTTGAGGAATCACTCTTGATCCTCTAAAGGCTCTTCTCCAGTGTTTCCAGTCTAGCTGTGTCAAATCGGGTGTGAAGTGTCCTCCTAGGTTCTGGCTGGTAGAGCAGAGGACTGAAAATCCTCTTTAGTTTCACGCATGGGACTCTAAGTCCCAATTGCGCTAGCTCTGTGGTTCGATTCCACAATAGAACGAACAATGAATGAATGTGGGCGGTCAACCAGGTAAGCCTGTGCCCAAGCGTTGGTCAAGTGAGTCCTTCTACAAAACAAATTACCCAAATCTCGCCCCGTAGTAAGAGGGGTAGTTATGAACCCTGTGGACCACCCGGACCATCGTCGAGCAAATGTTCCTTCAAAGGCGCGGAGCGTGCTATGGCAGATTTTCATCCCGCAAGAGGATGCGCCTAACTAAAACGCCGAAAGGCAGTGCAGCCCAATCCGTTGCTTTGCTTGTTGGGTCCACTTTTTGAAAGTTTCTTTGAGTAACCTTCTCGCTCTTTTCTCTATTGGGGGATCTAGGTATATCTTCCAACTCTCCTTCCTACACACTGGCATACAAAGCAGCCTCTATCTCGGCGGGATCAAATATATGACGAGATTGCCAGACATTGTGATCGTCCTGTCATCCCCACCTTCCTCCAGTATCTCACTGGCAGTCCCTCGTGAGTGCGGCACGCACCTTTTTCTTTGTTTCGGAGCGGGGCGCGTACTATTACCACTACATTCCACACCATTTTCTGGCCTTCATGCCGAGTCTTCCTCCTCCGCCAACTCGACGTCGTCGTAACCAATTTCCTGGTCTTCTCGGCTGGAATCTACAATCTACACCTCTCCAAACACAATATCTTGAGTACCCGGAGAAGTTCTCTTTGTCTTCGAGCTTTTATTCCTCAATCCTCAGCTTGCTTTCTTTCCCTAGCACACACTTAGTAGATAGTAGGCACAGGTCCGCTAAGAGCTCATCGAACTTGACTTGTAGAGTGAGACCTGTGCTCGATATGGTTCATTTCAGGGCTGTTGTTATGTTAGGTGTTTATGAATCTGATTGGAAGGGGACTTAGACCCGATGGATTGGGATATATAAGCTTATTCTTCCAACTGGATTGAGTCATAGTGCAACGTTACTTCATTCAAGTTATACCCACTTTACTTTAATTGATCTCGTTGCTACTGCCTATAAAGAAGAAATAAGTAATAGGTAGGGATGACAGGATTTGAACCTGTGACATTTTGTACCCAAAACAAACGCGCTACCAAGCTGCGCTACATCCCTTTTCCAAATTAAATTGTTGTACAATGCCATTGTATAGGCTGACTAAGAAGATCTTCAAATTGTCTTACCTGAAAAGATGAGTTATTCAAAGGAATACCTGAAGAATAGAATAGAATAGAATAAACACATGGACGGGTGTCATTGAATATCATGGGGTACGAACATCTAAGGTCATGGTGTAGGGTATTGGATAGGCTGGTGGGTTTACGCAGACTTATGGAGAAGCCTAATTTTACAAGAAAGTGAGTGGGAGCTCTATAGCATTTCTCATATTGTATGTGGTTGACATACTGTTGATGGGAAATGATATAGAATTCTTGGAAAGCATAAAGGCCTACTTGAACAAGTGTTTTTCAATGAAGGATCTTGGAGAAGCTGCTTATATATTAGGCATCAAGATCTATAGAGATAGATCGAGACGCCTCATTGGTCTTTCACAGAGTACGTACCTTGACAAGATATTGAAGAAGTTCAAAATGGATCAGTCAAAGAAGGGGTTCTTGCCTGTATTGCAAGGTACGAGATTGAGCACGGCTCAATGCCCGACCACAACAGAAGATAGAGAAAAGATGAGTGTCGTCCCCTATGCCTCGGCCATTGGGTCTATCATGTATGCTATGCTGTGTACCAGACCTGATGTAAACCTTGCCGTAAGTTTGGTAGGAAGGTACCAAAATAATCCCGGCATGGAACACCGGACAGCGGTCAAGAATATCCTGAAGTACCTGAAAAGGACTAAGGATATGTTTCTCGTTTATGGAGGTGATGAAGAGCTCGTCGTAAAGGGTTACGTCGATGCTAGCTTCGACACAGATCTGGATGACTCTAAGTCATAAACCGGATACGTGTATATTTTGAATGGTGTGGCAGTAAGCTGGTGCAGTTGCAAGCAAAGCGTTGTTGCGGGATCTACATGTGAAGCGGAGTACATGGCAGCCTCGGAGGCAGCACAAGAGGCAATCTGGGTGAAAGAGTTCATTACCGACCTAGGAGTCATACCCAATGCGTCGGGCCCGATGACTCTCTTATGTGACAACACTGGAGCTATTGCCCTTGCCAAGGAGCCCAGGTTTCACAGGAAGACCAGGCATATCAAGCGTCGCTTCAACTCCATTCGTGAAAGTGTTCAAAATGGAGACATAGATATTTGTAAAGTACATACGGACCTGAATGTGGCAGATCCGTTGACTAAACCTCTCCCTAGAGCAAAACATGATCAACACCAGAACCGCATGGGTGCTCGATTCATCACAATGTAACTAGACTATTGACTCTAGTGCAAGTGGGAGACTGTTGGAAATATGCCCTAGAGGCAATAATAAAATGGTTATTATTATATTTCTTTGTTCATGATAATTGTCTATTGTTCATGCTATAATTGTGTTATCCGGAAATCGTAATACATGTGTGAATACATAGACCACAACACGTCCCTAGTGAGCCTCTAGTTGACTAGCTCGTTGATCAGAAGATAATCATGGTTTCCTGACTATGGACATTGGATGTCATTGATAACGGGATCACATCATTAGGAGAATGATGTGATGGACAAGACCCAATCCTAAGCATAGCTCAAAGATCGTGTAGTTCGTTTGCTATAGCTTTTCCGAATGTCAAGTATCATTTCCTTAGACCATGAGATTGTGCAACTCCCGGATACCGTAGGAGTGCTTTGGGTGTGCCAAACATCACAACGTAACTGGGTGACTATAAAGGTACACTACAGGTATCTCCGAAAGTGTCTGTTGGGTTGGCACGAATCGAGACTGGGATTTGTCACTCCGTATGATGGAGAGGTATCTCTGGGCCCACTCGGTAATGCATCATCATAATGAGCTCAATGTGACCAAGTGGTTGATCACGGGATCATGCATTACAGTACAAGTAAAGTGACTTGCCGGTAACGAGATTGAACGAGGTATTGGGATACCGACGATCGAGTCTCGGGCAAGTAATGTACCGATTGACAAAGGGAATTGTATACGGATTGATTGAATCCTCGACATCGTGGTTCATCTGATGAGATCATCGAGGAGCATGTGGGAGCCAACATGGGTATCCAGATCCAGCTATTGGTTATTGACCGGAGAGTCGTCTCGGTCATGTCTGCGTGTCTCCCGAACCCGTAGGGTCTACACACTTAAGGTTCGGTGACGCTAGGGTCATTGAGATATTAGTATATGGTAACCTGAAAGTTGTTCGGAGTCTCGGATGAGATCTCGGACGTCACGAGGAGTTCCGGAATGGTCCGGAGGTGAAGATTTATATATAGGAAGTCAAGTTTCGGCCATCGGGAAAGTTTCAGGGGTACTCGGTATTGTACCGAGACCACCGAAAGGGTCTCGGGGGTCCACCGGGTGGGGCCACCTATCCCGGAGGGCCCCATGGGCTTAAGTGGGAGGGGAACCAGCCCCTAGTGGGCTGGTGCGCCCCCCTTGGGCCTCCCCCTGCGCCTAGGGTTGGAAACCCTAGGGGTGGGGGCGCCCCACTTGGCTTGGGGGGAAAGCGACCCCCTTGGCGGCCGCCCCCCTTGGAGATTGGATCTCCTAGGGCCGGCGCCCCCCTGGGGACCCTATATATAGTGGGGGGGAGGGAGGGCAGCCGCACCCCAGCCCTTGGCCTCTCCCTCTCCCTGTGCTTGGCGAAGCCCTGCCGAGATCACTGTTGCTTCCAGCACCATGCCGTTGTGCTGCTAGATCTTCATCAACCTCTCCTTCCCCCTTGCTGGATCAAGTTGGAGGAGACGTCTTCCCAACCGTACGTGTGTTGAACGCGGAGGTGCCATCCGTTCGGCGCTAGGTCATCGGTGATTTGGATCACGATGAGTACGACTCCATCAACCCCGTTCTCTTGAACATTTCCGCGCGCGATCTACAAGGGTATGTAGACGCACTCCCCTCTCCCTCGTTGCTAGATGACTCCATAGATTGATCTTGGTGATGCATAGAAAATTTTAAATTCTGCTACATTCCCCAACATAGATGTTAATTGAAGCACACATTTATTTGTCTACGCTATCCTTCTGAGTTCCGATTATTCAATACCTGTTGGATTATGGATGGGCTTAGGCTCATATAAGACAGGTTAATCTCTAAGGCCCATGCATGTGTATGGCAAGTGGTGGGAAGTATGGAAAGCTTAGTACCATAGTGCTACAGTAAGAAGAGTGAGACCTCTTTATAAGGGTTGCTCCATCACTTGCTATTGGGAGCTTGGGAATAGGAGTTGTACATGCACGCTCCTCCTCCTCCGCCACTCACCTTGCCTCGCCTCGTCACGACGCGCGTGCGCGCGCCGCGGGTTGCGGGAATGATCCTAGCTGAAGCTTATTTTTGCCGGTCAAGAATGGTTAATTAATCTCGTATTAATACGAGTCGCGTACGGAAGTGCCACTGTCCGAGACGTTGGACCGTGGGCTGTTCATGGACTCGGTCATGGGCCTGAGCCCATGCCCATCTACTCGAAGGCCTATATAAGAAGGCACTGGCTAGTGGAGTGAACCCTAAATCAGTTCACTCACTCCCTATCGTACAACCCTAGCCGTCATCTACTGTTCCTCTCACTGAGCTGTCTCTGGCGATCCCATACCGACGACCATGTGCACGGTTGGTCAGGAGAGCAGGTGCCTCCGGAACCCTGTCGATCGAGATCCTACTCGGGAGAATGGTAATAAGGTTTTTGGGGAGCGTCTCGACGCGACTGCTCCCGATCCGTCCCTTTCTTTGTCCACCTCTGCTTCCACTACTTCTTCTACATCGACTCCATGGCTGACGACGAAGTCGCCAAGAAGAAGGCCTTGGCTGATGGCGAGGCTGCTGCTATCGTCGCTGCATTGGCCTGGCCAACCGGAGGGTTTAACTCGTTCATCCCCTATTTGCTCATTCATGTGCTAGCCGTATATATGCTGTCCATAGATGGTTCGGTTCTATGTACTATACGTGCTCACATGCTTAGGTATCGGTATGAGATGCATAACGTATTTGCCATGTTTACTGTCTACTCAACGATTAGATTGATCGAGAAAGTGCTAATATTTCCAACAATCCGAAAACCTTATTTTAGGCACTTTTCGACTCATGGGTTCGCCACTACTCTAAAACCGGAAAAGTTTACTAGAACGCATTTTAAGCGTTGGCAGACGAGGACCACCTTGTGGCTCACAGGAATGAACATATTCTGGGTTAGTGGTGTGTCTCCCACGGTAGCGATTGCTCCTGAACAGGAGAATGCATTTAGGGAGGCAACCACCATCTTTCTGGGAGCCGTTCTTACTGTGATCGGAGACAAGCTTCTAGACGCATATCTCCATATGTGTGTTGCCAAGAATTTGTGGGATGCGCTCGAAGCTAAATTCGGTGCAACTGATGCTGGAAGCGAGTTGTATGCTATGGAGCAGTTCCATGATTACAAAATGGTTGATAACTGTTCTGTACTAGACCAGGCCTATGAGATACAATGCATCGCTAAGGAGCTGGAGCTCCTGAAGTGTGAGTTACCGGACAAGTTTGTCGCAGGTTGCATTATTGCAAAACTCCCTCCTGGATGGAGGAACTTTGCTACTTGTCTCAAGCACTTGAGACGTGAATTGTCTGTTGAGGATGTCATTGGTCATCTAAGTGTTGAGCAGAACTCGAGAGAAAGGACTCACACGTGAAAGGGCCAGAGGGTTCTTCTAGCGCTAATATGGTGCAGAAGAACTCCCACAAGTTCAAGGGAAAGAACTCTGTCTAGCAGAATACTACCTTTAAAAAGAAGGGTAAGAAGACCTTCAAGAAGAACAAGAAGGATGAGGGCTGCTTTACTTGTGGTTCGGTTGAACATTGGGCCAACAAGTGCCCAAACAAGTATAAGAAGTCAGGACAGGACACCAAGTCTGTCAATGTCACTTTGAGCAACAATGATGGGGCATATGGGTATGGTAATCTGTTTACCGTACTTCCAGTTTGTCAGTCCACCGATTGGTGGGTTAACACTGGGCCAATATTCATGTGTGTGCTGATCTGTCTTTGTTTTCTTCTTACCAGGTCACACAAGATTGTTCCGTCCTGATGGGGAACGGCTCGCATGCTTTTGTTCATGGTGTTGGCACGGTAGATCTGAAGTTTACTTCAGGAAAGATCGTGCAACTAAAGAACATGCAGCATGTCCCCGCCATCAAGAAGAATCTCGTTAGTGGCTCCCTTCTATGTAAAGAAGGGTTTAAGTTAGTATTTGAATCTAACAAAGTAGTCGTATCTCGTAATGGAATATTTGTTGGAGAAGGATATGATTGTGGTGGTTTGTTCCACCTTTCCCTGGAGGATTTCTGTAATAAAGTCGTGAATCAAATTCATTCCAATGTGAACGAATGTGAGGTTTGGCATTCACATCTTTGTCACACAAATTTCGGTTGTATGACGCGGCTAGCTAAGATGAATCTAATCCCGAGTTTCACTTTATCCAAGGGCTCTAAGTGCCATGCGTGTGTGCAAGCAAAGCAACCTTGTAAGCCTCACACGCCTGTGAAGGAGAGACACCTGGCACCACTAGAGCTCATACATTCAGATCTCTGTGAGATGAATGGTGTGTTAACTAAAGGTGGAAAGAAATACTTCATGACTTTGATTGATGATTACACTAGATTCTGTTATGTGTATTTGTTAAATATAAAGCATGAGGCTCTACACTACTTTAAAATCTATAAGGCTAAAGTTGAGAACCAACTTGAGAAGAAAATAAAACAAGTCCAGTCTGATCGTGGTGGAGAGTACTTTTCTAGTGAGTTTGATTTATTCTGTGTGGAACATGGTATTATTCATGAGAGGACGCCTCCCTATTCACCCCAGTCAAACGGGGTTGCCGAACGGAAAAACCATACTCTAACTGATCTGGCTAACGCCATGTTAGATACATCGGGTTTATCCAAGGCATGGTGGGGGAGGCTATATTGACATCATGTCATGTCCTAAATACAGTTCCCTCAAAGGATAATGAGACTACTCCCTATGAGCAATGGGAAAAGAAAAGAACTACACTCTCTTACTTGCGCACTTGGGGCTGTTTGGCGAAAGTCAATGTGTCGATCCCCAAAAAGTGTAAGCTTGGTCCGAAGACCGCAGACTACGTTAATTTGGGCTATGCTAAGAAAGCGTTGGCTATAGATTTCTAGTTGTCAAATCCGAGGTACCTGACCAGAAGGTTGGTACAATTATAGAGTCTAAGGATGCTACATTCTTTGAGGATATTTTCCCCATGAGAGATATGCAAAGCACTTCTAGACTGGAATCTGATGAGACTCCTGAACCTGTCATTCCGATGGAATACTATGAAAACAAAAGTGAGGAAAGTTCCATGGAGGATGACGAGGAAGCTCCTGTCAGGAGCAAGAGGCAAAGGACTGCAAAGTCTTTTGGTGATGATTTCCTCGTGTACCTCGTGGATGATGACACTCCCAGTTCCATTTCAGAAGCTTATGCATCTCCGCATGCTGACTACTGGAAGGATGCTGTCCGTAGCGAGATGGATTCCATCATGGCTAACGGGACATGGGAGATCACTGACCGTCCTTATGGTTGCCAACCATTGGGATGCAAGTGGGTGTTCAAGAGGAAGCTTAGGCCCAATGGTACTGTTGAGAAGTACAAGGCTAGGCTTGTGGTCAAGGGTTATACCCAGAAAGAAGAAGAGGATTTCTTCGATACTTACTCACCTGTGGCTAGACTGACAACCATTCGAGTGCTACTCGCTGGCTGCCTCGCATGGTCTTCTCGTTCATCAGATGGACGCTAAGACGACTTTCCTTAACAGAGAGCTAGACGAGGAAATTTACATGCAACAGCCGGATGGCTTTGTAGTAAATGGTCAGGAAAGAGAGGTGTGTAAGCTAGTGAAATCTTTGTATGGCCTGAAACAAGCGCCTAAGCAATGGCATGAGAAGTTTAATACAACTTTGACATCTGCTGGCTTTGTTCTTAACGAAGCTGGCAAATGTGTATACTATTGCTATGGTTGGGGAGAAGGAGTTATACTGTGTCTGTATGTCGATGACATACTGATATTTGGGACCCACCTCAAAGTCATTGAGGAGGTCAAGGCTTTTCTATCTCATAACTTTGAGATGAAAGACCTGGGTGTGGCTGATGTTATCTTGAACATCAAGCTACTGAGAAATACTGAGGGTGGAATTACACTTTTGCAACCCCGCTATGTTGAGAAGATCTTGAGTCGTTTTGTATATTCGGACTGCAAACCTTCTGCGACACCATATGATCCTAGCGTGCGGATTCGAAAGTTCGAAGGCACGGCTGTAGATCAATTGAGATATTCTCAAGTGGTTGGTTCACTGAGGTACCTAGCCTGTGCTACTTGTCCTGACATCTCAAACTGAGCCGGTTTGTTTCCAATCCGGGAGATGTGCATTGGCATGCTGTTGAGCGAGTGATGCGCTATTTGCAAGGTACTATGAACTACGAGATTCACTATTCTGAGTACCCGATGGTACTTGAGGGGTATAGTGATTCGAATTGGATGTCACAGCCCTAGAATTGTTTGGAGATAGTTGCATCAGTGAGCGTCATGCATCCTGTTAATTTCAAGAACCTTGAAATGAGGAAAGTGAAAGCCTCAGAAATCAATTTAAAAGAAGGGCAAGAACCCTTTAAATTGCATTCATTGTTTCCAAAATGCCTTCATAAATGTTTGTTAATTTTTGGCAAGGCTTTGAGATCAAACCAAAAATAGGGAACAGTTTTGTGGAATATTTTGGGCACTGAATTTAAATCACTATCCTATTTGAATTTGGAAATATACCCAAATATATATATATGATATATCTCCAAATACCTCTGATATATTTTATGTGCATTTGGAAAAGTCCATTTTGCAACATGAAATTATTAGAGGATAATTGACACTGTTTTTGAAACTGTTTTGAATTTTAAAAGCAGTGGCAAAGATAAACTAAAAACAAACAGAACAAAAAAACAGAAACAGAGAGAGAGAGTTACCTGGACTTACCTCGGCCCACCTACCTGTTGCCGGCCCAGCTTCACCGGCCCAGCCCACCACCGCAGCCCCCTCTGTCGTCTTCCTCCCCGTGCTAGTAGACAGGGCGCGTGCTCGTCACGTGCGCGCCAGCTCCTGCTTGCACCGCAACGCTCCGGCTCTTCTGAACGCGCCATGAAGACGCCCTCGACCCCCTGCGTCTCTCCTCTCTCGCTCTAGACCCCTCCCCCTCCTCTGCTCTCTCTCACGCGCACGGCCGAGCGAGACCGTCGCGCCGCTTGCGGTCACCGCGTCCACCGTGTTCCTCGAGCCGCCCCGAGCTATCCCCGAGCTCCGCCACCTCGTTCCCTACCTCCTCACCGAGCCAAGCTACCGGAAGGGCCCCGAAGCGCCACCCCCGTCGCTTTTCCCCTCCTCAGCCGCCGGAGATTCGCCTCGCCGCCCCGCTCAGCTCCGGCCTTCCCCGAGCCCGCTTCGACGCCTACTGCAACCGCCGTGAGCTGCTGCTCCTCCTTCCCCTCTCCGTTTTCTCGGTTGCACGCGGTAGTCGCTGTTTCGCCGATGACCGAACTCCGCCGCCGCCTGCGCTCGCCGCCGCCTGCGCTCGTCGCCGCCGATGCTCCGGTAACCATTTGGTCCCGGGCGCGTGTCCACCGAGCTCGCTGCATCGCGTAGAGCATCTCCAGTGCTTCGCCCCGCCTGTTTACACAGCGCAGCCGCACTCCCGCGCACACCCGAACACCGGCCGCCGCGGCCGAGCTCCTCGTCGTCGTCTCCGGCCGCCCCAGGCCCTGCAACCACCGCCGTTGGACGCGTCGCATCGCGGCCGTTCCAACGAGACCAGCCCCGCTTGCTCCCGTCGCCGGAGTTGGCCGGGCGGGTAACGCCGCCTCGTCCTGGTTACGCCGGCGATTAGCCGCCGGTGATAGCCACTGTTTGGGGATTAAACACCCCGCTAACTAAGCCTCTAAGCCACTGACAGCCGGGCCCCACCACCTAACTAACCGGCTAACTAAAATAGGTTAAGGTAAAGCTAATTGCAGTGGCCCCAGGTGCATTTTTGACTATGCTGACGTGTCCGTTGACCGGGCTCCACCTGTCTGTGACCCTAGGCAGCACTGGGTCACTGACCAGTGGGTCCCACTGGTCAGGTTTGACCTGGACTACGTTTGTTGACCAGATGACGTCAGCATGATGCAAGGCTGACGCAGTAAATGCTTTTCTGTATTTTTAAATAAATCTAAATGATTTATTTAATTCCAGAAAATAGCCAAAACTTCTAAAATTCATAGAAAATTATCTATAACTCACAATGAAATAAATTATATATGAAAAATTGTCAGAAAAATTCAAGGAATCTGTTTATGGCATTTGCATGCATGTTTGAACAACCTAGGGTTGTTGTACAGGGCAATTTTCATAATTGACATTTAAATAAGCACATATGGAGTTTGAATTTGAACCCTTGGTTCAAACCAACTTCATTTAATATGATTGCTAGCAATTAGGCCAATCAACAACATATTGCCATGTCACATTCATGCATCATATTGTTGCATTGCATCGATTGTGTCCTTCTCTGTTTGCCGGTAACCGTCCCCTCTCAGACGATGATGTTTCCGACGACATGATCGATGACACCGATGAAGAACTATATTATCTTCAGAAGTGCCAGGCAAGAAAAAACCCCTTGTTCATTCCGATACAATCCCACTCTCTCGCTCCTGCTCTCTTTTACTGCATTAGGACAATAACGATTCAACTGTTACATGCTGCGGTAGTTGAACCCTTTTCCTCTGCATGACCTGTCATTGCCACAGTAAATAGATGAAACCCACTAGCATGAGTAGTTGTTGTTTGAGCCCTGATGTGCCTACTCATTCATGCTTGTTTGTCATGCCTGCTATTGCATAGAGTTGTGTCAGGTCTGATTCATCGGGGATGAATCGGAGGTGTGTGAACATGTCCTACTGTGTGTGAGCTAAGTGTGTGAACACGATTTGGTAAAGGTAGCAGTGAGAGGCCATGCAGGAGTACATGGTGGGTTGTCTCATTGAAACCATCCTCAAGAACTGAGTTCTGTGTCTGTGATCCATGAACATCTACTACCACTCATTGGGATCCTTAATTGACCCTCTCGGCTTCTTAATCACCCTAGTACTCTGTCCAGGAGTTGCAACTAGTTTCTGGTGTTTGTAGGTTATGTGTTGGCGGCCGTGCGTAGCGCTGACCCTAGGGATGGGCTATGATGCGATAGATACACCATGGCACGGTGTACCGGGCGCCCGTTTGGTGTCTCGGGAACCCTGTTCACATCGTTCGGGGCCGTATGTGGAAACCTCGGCCGGACTCCCTGCGGATGGAACCTAGATAGGCGATAAACCTGGACTAGAGACTTGAGTGTTTAGGTAGGCTGTGGCCGACACCCTCGCCAGGCTTCCGCTTGAAGGTTGCCGAGATACATGACGTGTATATGGTGATAAGTGGTGGGAGCGTGTGTGAAGAAGTACACCCCTGTAGGGTTATCATTATCTATTCGAATAGCCGGATTCCTCGGATATGGGACCTTGGACCCCTTGCATAGTTCATAGACAAGTGAAAGTGGATACTCTAAAACTCGCAAGATAAGCGTGAGTGCTATGGATGGCCTTCTCGTAGGGAGACGGGAGCGGATCTGTAGTGGTGTATTGATATGGTGAATATGTGGACTCGTGTGCGCCACCTCAAAAGAGTTGCTTGCAGTCGTAGTTTAGGTTAGCTACTGAGTCAAAGCTGGCTTGCTGTAGTTAAACCCCACCATCCCTTTGTTGATGCCGATGCATATGTAGCTAGTTCTGATGTAAGTCTTGCTGAGTACTTTTGTACTCACGTTTGCTTAATTTATGTTTTGCAGAGAGACTTCAGTCTCGCTAGTAGTTCCGCGTGGGCTTCGACGTTTAGCTTGATACCTCAGCTACGATCTTGTGTCCTCGGCATGATCTGGTAGATAGTCAGGCTTCTTAGCCTTTTTCATTTGTAGATGTCTGTACTCAGACATGTTAAGCTTCCGTGTGTGCTTTGATTTGTATGCTATGATTGTTGGGTCATGAGACCCATGTTTGTAATATCTCGCTCCTCGGAGCCTAATGAATAAATGTTTGAGTCGTAGAGTTATGTTGTGATGCTATGTTGTATTTACACATATCGAGCATATTGTGTGTATGATTGAAATGCTTGGTATGTGTGGGATCCGAAAATCTAGTTGTTTATCCTTGGTAGCCTCTCTTATGGGGAAATGTAGTCTAGTGCTTCCATGAGCCATAGTAGTCCGCTACAGCCCGGTTCACCGGAGTCCTGCTAGCCCAACACTACTGCTCAGAATACTTGACTGGCCGGCATGTGTTTCACTTCGTTCCTGTGTCTGTCCCTTCGGGGAAATGTCACGCGGTGACATCCGAAGTCCTGCCTAGCCTGCTACAGCCCGGGTTCCCGGAGTCCTGTTAGCCAGTGCTACAGCCCGGATTCACACGCTGCTGACCGACATGCTCGATGTGATTCGTGTATGCCTGTTCCCATAGGTTAGTGCCGCTTTGGGTTCACGACTAGACATGTCGGCCCGGGTTCTCTGTCATATGGATGCTAGCGACACTATCATATATGTGAGCCAAAAGGCGCAAACGGTCCCGGGCCATGATAAGGCGACACCCGTGGGAATACCGTGCGTGAGGCCGCAAAGTGTTATGAGGTGTTACCGGCTAGATCAATGTGACTTGGAATCGGGGTCCTGACAGTTTTGGTATCAGAGCATGACTGCCTGTAGGATTACCAGGCCAAACCGGCCGAAGTTGTGTCTAGAAATGCTTTAGTTATGTAGGGGAATTGATTGTGGAAGGGAACGTAAGGCTCTTTTTACTCCTTTACCTTATGGCCTTCTGATCTGAGTCATCCTCTTCTCTTCTACGGGGTTTAAGAACTAGGCCTTCTAATCTATCTATCAGGATGACGTGTTACTAATCCATAGACTTATAGGATTGATGGATTCAATTCTTAGTTCAGTTCCTACTATTTCTGTGTGTTGACAGTTGATCTCGGAACCTTGATATTGTGTTGTTGAGTGGTTATGCCACCATTTTGCAGGATGTCTCAAATCTTTTGAGAATTTACAGCCGTTATGCTGGCCGAGTCATCCTAGGTTTCTAGATAATCTGATGCATTTGCAATCCTTTCTTTCCGTTCCCGATGTCCTTTATGGTCAGAATAAGCACACTAACTGGTGCGTTGAGGTAATTTATTGTCTCGACATATATGTTGGAGCTATTATTATGACCGTAGGTGTTTTAGGGAGTCACCTAGTAATCTAGCAATGCTTTGTATCCCCAGTGTGATGATTCTGGCCACCATTCTCGAAAGCATTCCGCGATGCCATTTAGTAGTAGGTATTCTACTCCTGGGTTCTTGACCCAAGATCCACTCTACTTACCTCGTGTTGATAGTGTTGCTCGTACCTTTAGGATATTAGTAATCTTTGTGATAGTCTTCGAGGTCCGTGGTATATCATTCTTCCAAATACCATGAATCATCCTTGGCAGAAATTTGTTTGAATCAAAAGATCACAACCAGAGTGCTCTTAATGAGTTCTCCATTCTACATTGTGAATCTGCGAGTTCTACCTTTCTGCATGGGTTATCCGGGAGAAATGTTGAGCTTGATCAACATACTAACCTATGTATCCACAACTCAGAAAGATATATGTTCCCTTGAGTTGTCCCTCTTCATTTGTATTCCAACCATCATCTATCAATTGATAGTCAAGAGTAATTGTGCATCCGTGTTATCGATGCTTATTATTCTTGTGGTACGTCAAGCCATTCTAGTTCAGAGTGACTAGGAGAAACAAACTTCAGTACCTCATCCATTTCTAGGATTGGGTCAAAGCAGTTGTATTCCACAGATCAAATGCAATCAAGCTTTGATTCTGTTCTACCCTGAAGTATTACCCACTTTTATGTCAGGAACGTCATGAGAATTGCACCTTCTCTTATGAATTTTTGATGCAGCGATACTCTCACCATCATCATTCATTCCTCGGTCCCGTGTTGCCATAACTGGAATGCCGACAAGTGAACTGTGATGTGTGAAATCGGTACTCCTAGCAACCTTGTTGCTTGGTAGTTAATGGACAATATTCTCATTCTTAGCGTGTTGGTTATTGAATCATCATTCTAAGATTGATCGTGCTACCTAGTCCATTTTCCTGGTGCACTCTTCGATCAAGAGTTGGGACTGTGTCTATCCTTGCTTAGTTGATCATATCGTCTTGCCCTGAAAAGCAAGATTGTTCTCGAGCTTAGTAACATATCGGTGGTTCGTGATTTTCTGAAGATCTTCTCGAAAGTATTACCTGGTTGTCACCTGACCGGATGTTGAGTTCGTGATTAAATGGGTTTTCTTATAAATCACCCCTTCTCCAAGAATCTATGTTGGATATCCCTGAGCTAGTTTGTTGAGCTAAACAACAACTTGGAGAGTTGGAAGATAAAGCCTGTCTGACTTAGTTCATGTTAAGGGATATCTTTTTTGTGTGTGTGTGTGTGATGAAGAAAGATGATATCTCCATTGATTGGTCCTCGTGATCAGTTGTTGGATCTATTGCCTTGTCAAAACCTTGACTTGAGTATGGGCTATCGTCAAGTCAAATCAGAACGAACGATGTTCGTAATGTTGTCTTACTCGTGGTTGATCCCTCGAGCATACACCATTACATCTTTGGTCTGACCAATGCTATCACCGTGTTCACATGATGGTGGAAGTTCAGTGATATGGAAATTCCGATGAGTTGTTCTTGAGTCCATCAGCAGCATTTTGTCTCCTCCATGATTCGTGTTGAACATCTAGCTAGCATTGGAAACTTGTGTAAGCATTTTTTTCATGCCTCGTTCATGAAGTATCTGTCTGGATGAAAGAAGTGACTTCCTATGGTTCACGTGCAATCGATGCAAGTTGCTGTTGGGGAACGTAGTAATTTCAAAAAAATTCCTACGCACACGCAAGATCATGGTGATGCATAGCAACGAGAGGAGAGAGTGTGATCTACATACCTAGTAGATCGACAACGGAAGCGTTTGGTTGATGTAGTCGTACGTCTTCACGGCCCGACCGATCAAGCACCGAAACTATGGCACCTCCGAGTTTTAGCACACGTTCAGCTCGATGACGATCCCCGGACTCTAATCCAGCAAAGTGTCGGGGAAGAGTTCCGTCAGCACGACGGCGTGGTGACGATCTTGATGTACTACTGCAGCAGGGCTTTGCCTAAACTCCACTACAATATTATCGAGGACTATGGTGGAAGGGGGCACCGCACACGGCTAAGATTATGATCACGTGGATCAACTTGTGTTTCTCTGGGGTGCCCCTGCCTCCGTATATAAAGGACTAAAGGGGGGAGGCCAGCCGGCCATGAGGGGCGCGCCAGGAGGAGTCCTACTCCCTCCAGGAGTAGGACTTCTCCCCCAATCCTAGTTGGAATAGGATTCATGAGGTGGAAAAGAGAGAGAGAGAAGGAGGAGCGCGCCGGCCCCCTCTCTCCTTGTCCTATTCGGACTAGGGGGGAGGGGCGCGTGGCCCAAGCCCTAGATGCCTCTCCTCTTCATCCACTATGGCCCATTAAGGCCCATATAGCTCCCGGGGGGGGGGGGTTCCGGTAACCTCCCAGTACTCCGGTAAAATTCCGATTTCACCCGGAACACTTCCGATATCCAAACATAGGCTTCCAATATATCAATCTTTATGTCTCGACCATTTTGAGACTCCTCGTCATGTCCGTAATCACATCCGGGACTCTGAAAAAACTTCGGTACATCAAAATGCATAAACTCATAATATAACTGTCATCGTAACCTTAAGCGTGCGGACCCTACGGGTTCGAGAACAATGTAGACATGACCGATACATGTCTCCGGTCAATAACCAATAGCGGAACCTGGATGCTCATATTGGCTCCTACATATTCTACCAAGATCTTTATCGGTCAGACCGCATAACAACATATGTTGTTCCCTTTGTCATCGGTATGTTACTTGCCTGAGATTCGATCGTCGGTATTCCAATACCTAGTTCAATCTCATTACCGACAAGTCTCTTTACTCGTTCTGTAATACATCATCCTGCAACTAACTCATTAGTTGCAATGCTTGCAAGGCTTAAGTGATGTGCATTACCGAGAGGGCCTAGAGATACCTCTCCGACAATCGGAGTGACAAATCCTAATCTCGAAATACGCCAACCCAACATGTACCTTTGGATACACCTGTAGAGCTCCTTTATAATCACCCAGTTACGTTGTGACATTTGGTAGCACACAAAGTGTTCCTCCGGCAAACGGGAGTTGCATAATCTCATAGTCATAGGAACATGTATAAGTCATGAAGAAAGCAATAGCAACATACTAAACGATCGGGTGCTAAGCTAATGGAATGGGTCATGTCAATCAGATCATTCACTTAATGATGTGATCTCGTTAATCAAATAATAACTCATTGTTCATGGTTAGGAAACATAACCATCTTTGATTAACGAGCTAGTCAAGTAGAGGCATACTAGTGACACTATGTTTGTCTATGTATTCACACATGTATTATGTTTCCGGTTAATACAATTCTAGCATGAATAATAAACATTTATCATGATATAAGGAAATAAATAATTATTGCCTCAAGGGCATATTTCCTTCAGTTGCCGCCGTGAATTCGAGAAAGTTTATTTTGCCTCCTCTGGAATCATCCCAAGTTAGTCATGCAGAGGTAGTGTGCCGACCGCGATCACATCGACTTTGGAACCGTTTCCCACGCGCATCGTCACCTCGTCCTTAGCCAATCTTCGCTTAATCCGTAGTCCCTGTTTCGAGTTGCAAATATTAGCAACAGAACCAGTATCAAATACCCAGGTGCTACTGCGAGCATTAGTAAGGTACACATCAATAACATGTATATCACATATACCTTTGTTCACCTTGCCATCCTTCTTATCCGCCAAATACTTGGGGCAGTTCCGCTTCCAGTGACCAGTCTGCTTGCAATAGAAGCACTCAGTTTCAGGCTTAGGTCCAGGTTTGGGTTTCTTCTCTTGAGCAGCAACTTGCTTGCCGTTCTTTTTGAAGTTTCCCTTCTTCTTCCCTTTGCCCTTTTTCTTGAAACTAGTGGTCTTGTTGACCATCAACACTTGATGCTCCTTCTTGATTTCTACCTCCGCAGCTTTTAGCATTGCGAAGAGCTCGGGAATAGTCTTATTCATCCCTTGCATATTATAGTTCAACATGAAGCTCTTGTAGCTTGGTGGCAGTGATTGGAGAATTCTGTCAATGACGCAATCATCTGGAAGATTAACTCCCAGTTGAATCAAGTGATTATTATTCCCAGACATTTTGAGTATATGCTCACTGACAGAACTGTTCTCCTCCATCTTGCAGCTATAGAACTTATTGGAGACTTCATATCTCTCAATCCGGGCATTTGCTTGAAATATTAACTTCAACTCCTGGAACATCTCATATGCTCCATGAAGTTCAAAACGTCGTTGAAGTCCCGATTCTAAGCCGTAAAGCATGGCACACTGAACTATCGAGAAGTCATCAGCTTTGCTCTGCCAGACGTTCACAACATCCGGCGTTGCTCCTGCAGCAGGCCTGGCACCCAGCGGTGCTTCCAGGACGTAATTCTTCTGTGCAGCAATGAGGATAATCCTCAAGTTACGAACCCAGTCCGTGTAATTGCTACCATCATCTTTCAACTTTGCTTTCTCAAGGAACACATTAAACTTCAACGGAACAACAGCACGAGCCATCTATCGACAAACAAGCATAAACAAGCAAGATACTTATCAGGTACTAAGTTTTATGATAAATTTAAGTTCAGTTAATTTACTTAAAGAACTCCCACTTAGATAGACATCCCTCTAATCCTCTAAGTGATTACGTGATCCAAATCAACTAAACCATGTCCGATCATCACGTGAGATGGAGTAGTTTCATTGGTGAACATTACTATGTTGATCATATCTACTATATGATTCACGCTCGACCTTTCGGTCTCCGTGTTCCGAGGCCATATCTGTATATGCTTGGCTCGTCAAGTTTAACCTGAGTATTCCGCGTGTGCAACTGTTTTGCACCCGTTGTATTTGAACGTAGAGCCTATCACACCCGATCATCACGTGGTGTCTCAGCATGAAGAACTTTCGCAACGGTGCATACTCAGGGAGAACACTTCTTGATAATTTAGTGAGAGATCATCTTATAATGCTACCATCAATCAAAGCAAGATAAGATGCATAAAAGATAAACATCACATGCAATCAATAAAAGTGATATGATATGGCCATCATCATCTAGTGCTTGTGATCTCCATCTCCGAAGCACCGTCGTGATCACCATCGTCACCGGCGTGACACCTTGATCTCTATTGTAGCATCATTGTCGTCTCGCCAAGCTTGTGCTTCCACGACTATCGCTACCGCTTAGTGATAAAGTAAAGCATTACATAGCGATTGCATTGCATACAATAAAGCGACAACCATATGGCTCCTGCCAGTTGCCGATAACTCGGTTACAAAACATGATCATCTCATACAATAAAAATCAGCATCATGTCTTGACCATATCACATCACAACATGCCCTGCAAAAACAAGTTAGACGTCCTCTACTTTGTTGTTGCAAGTTTTATGTGGCTGCTACGGGCTTAAGCAAGAACCAATCTTACCTATGCATCAAAACCATAACGATAGTTTGTCAAGTTGGTGCTGTTTTAACATTCGCAAGGACCAGGCGTAGCCACACTCGATTCAACTAAAGTTGGAGAAACTGTCACCCGCAAGCCACCTATGTGCAAAGCACGTCGGGAGAACCGGTCTCGCGTAAGCGTACGCGTAATGTCGGTCCGGGCCGCTTCATCCAACAATACCGCCGAACCAAAGTATGACATGCTGGTAAGCAGTATGACTTATATCGCCCACAACTCACTTGTGTTCTACTCGTGCATATAACATCAACATATAAAACCTGGCTCGGATGCCACTGTTGGGGAACGTAGTAATTTCAAAAATTTCCCTACGCACATGCAAGATCATGGTGATGCATAGCAACGAGAGGGGAGAGTGTGATCTACATACCTAGTAGATCGACAACGGAAGCGTTTGGTTGATGTAGTCGTACGTCTTCACGGCTCGACCGATCAAGCACCGAAACTACGGCACCTCCGAGTTTTAGCACGTGTTCAGCTCGATGACGATCCCCGGACTCTGATCCAGCAAAGTGTCGGGGAAGAGTTCCGTCAGCACAACGGCGTGGTGACGATCTTGATGTACTACTGCAGCAGGGCTTCGCCTAAACTCCGCTACAATATTATCGAGGACTATGGTGGAAGGGGGCACCGCACACGGCTAAGATTATGATCACGTGGATCAACTTGTGTTTCTCTGGGGTGCCCCTGCCTCCGTATATAAAGGACTAAAGGGGGGAGGCCGGCCGACCATGAGGGGCGCGCCAGGAGGAGTCCTACTCCCTCCGGGAGTAGGACTTCTCCCCCAATCCTAGTTGGAATAGGATTCATGAGGTGTAAAAGAGAGAGAGAGAAGGAGGAGGGCGCCGGCCGCCTCTCTCCTTGTCCTATTCGGACTAGGGGGGAGGGGCGCGCGGCCCAAGCCCTGGCTGCCTCTCCTCTTCTTCCACTATGGCCCATTAAGGCCCATATAGCTCCCGGGGGGGGGGGGTTCCGGTAACCTCCCGGTACTCCGGTAAAATCCCGATTTCACCCGGTACACTTCCGATATCCAAACATAGGCTTCCAATATATCAATCTTTATTTCTCGACCATTTCGAGACTCCTCGACATGTCCGTAATCACATCCGGGACTCCGAACAAACTTTGGTACATCAAAATGCATAAACTCATAATATAACTGTCATCGTAACCTTAAGCGTGCGGACCCTACGGGTTCGAGAACAATGTAGACATGACCGAGACATGTCTCCGGTCAATAACCAATAGCGGAACCTGGATGCTCATATTGGCTCCTACATATTCTACGAAGATCTTTATCGGTCAGACCGCATAACAACATACGTTGTTCCCTTTGTCATCGGTATGTTACTTGCCCGAGATTCGATCGTCGGTATTCCAATACCTAGTTCAATCTCGTTATCGTCAAGTCTCTTTACTCGTTCTGTAATACATCATCCCGCAACTAACTCGTTAGTTGCAATGCTTGCAAGGCTTAAGTGATGTGCATTACCGAGAGGGCCCAGAGATACCTCTCCGACAATCGGAGTGACAAATCCTAATCTCGAAATACGCCAACCCAACATGTACCTTTGGAGACACCTGTAAAGCTCCTTTATAATCACCCAGTTACGTTGTGACGTTTGGTAGCACACAAAGTGTTCCTCCGGCAAACGGGAGTTGCATAATCTCATAGTCATAGGAACATGTATAAGTCATGAAGAAAGCAATAGCAACATACTAAACGATCGGGTGCTAAGCTAATGAAATGGGTCATGTCAATCAGATCATTCACTTAATGATGTGATCCCGTTAATCAAATAATAACTCATTGTTCATGGTTAGGAAACATAACCATCTTTGATTAACGAGATAGTCAAGTAGAGGCATACTAGTGACACTATGTTTGTCTATGTATTCACACATGTATTATGTTTCCGGTTAATACAATTCTAGCATGAATAATAAACATTTATCATGATATAAGGAAATAAATAATTATTGCCTCTAGGGCATATTTCCTTCAGTTGCCGCCGTGAATTCGAGAAAGTTTATTTTGCCTCCTCTGGAATCATCCCAAGTTAGTCATGCACGTGCTAACTGCCCTATGGTTTGATAGGTTGGCCGCCTCCATTCTATATGTGTTCCTAGCACACCAAGCCACTGATTGACTTGCTCAAGGATAAGAAGTTCATCGATAAGTGCACAAGGACTTCGATATCCTCGATGATGGTTCCCAACCTGAACTCGGTAGTGTTTTATTATAAGACTACTGTGTGGTCATGCTTGTCTGGGACAGCGTGTTCACATGTTGTAGCAAAACCTGCTCATGTTTTGGAGCTTGCTATCGTAGTTCATTCCCTGAGAATCTTGCAACGTCATCTCGTCAATTTGTGTTGCAACCCTTCTTTCCAGGCATGTTGTCTGAAATATCATGTTATCAACCAGATCTGAATCTCAGGCAGATATGATGGTTGGAACATTTCCAACATTAGCATTTTGTTTCCAGCTTGCATGGCCATTGTGCCAGTTTCCCATGGGCTGCCATTCTCAATTGCCGAAGAAGGATCATCTTCAGAAGTGTACTTACCATGAGTCCCATCCATTTCCGGTGATAAGCAAAAATCATTCGTTGTGTTGTCTTCAACAAGGTAGTCCACATCACCCATTCGAGCCCGGGTATGCCATTCCTTTGAACTCTGCCAAATGTCTGTTGGTGATTTGTCTTAGGCTGGTGTAGAGAGTTTCATTGATCTCTGTATCAAAAGTAATTCTTTTTGCCACTTAAGGTGATAGATCTACGAGTCACCTTCCCCAAGGTGCCCCGTTGTGGAATCATGGCAGTTAACTCCTCGCTACGTCGTGATCGAGCGTGGATTTGTTGCCTACTTAGTGGACCTTCGTCATCTGTTACACCCCATCCCCCCGAATGTATGTTTCGTGTCTCAGCTCAAGAGAAGTTTTATATCTCACCCTAAGAGTTGATCTTGAGTTGCCCGATCTTCGAGAAGATCGATTCTGGTAGAGTTCCTGTCTGTCGTCATCGTGTTGGATGAAGATCTTGAAAGGAAGGACGCCAAGATCGATCTGAAGCAATGGATCATGAAGATCATGTTAGTTTGTACCCCCTCTGTCTTCGTACCTCCCGTCTTGAATCTCGGGACAAGATTCTTGTTTAGTGGGGGTGAGTTGTCACAGCCCTAGAATTGTTTGGAGATAGTTGCATCAGTGAGCATCATGCATCCTGTTAATTTCAAGAAACTTGAAATGAGGAAAGTGAAAGCCTCAGAAATCAATTTAAAAGAAGGGCAAGAACCCTTTAAATTGCATTCATTGTTTCCAAAATGCCTTCATAAATGTTTGTTAATTTTTGGCAAGGCTTTGAGACGAAACCAAAAATAGGGAACATTTTTGTGGAATATTTTGGGCACTGAATTTAAATCACTATCCTATTTGAATTTGGAAATATACCCAAATATATATATGATATATCTCCAAATACCTCTGATATATTTTATGTGCATTTGGAAAAGTCCATTTTGCAACATGAAATTATTAGAGGATAATTGACACTGTTTTTGAAACTGTTTTGAATTTTAAAAGCAGTGGCAAAGATAAAATAAAAACAAACAGAACAAAAAAACAGAAACAGAGAGAGAGAGTTACCTGGACTTACCTCGGCCCACCTACCTGTTGCCGGCCTAGCTTCACCGGCCCAACCCACCACCGCAGCCCCCTCTGTCGTCTTCCTCCCCGTGCCAGTAGACAGGGCGCGTGCTCGTCGCGCGCGCGCCAGCTCCTGCTTCCACCGCGACGCCCCGGCTCTTCTGAACGTGCCACGGAGACGCCCTTGACCCCCTGCGTCTCTCCCCTCTTGCTCTGGACCCCCTCCCCTCCTCTGCTCTCTCTCACGCGCACGGCCGAGCGAGACCGTCGCCACCGCTTTCCGTCACCGCGTCCACCGTGTTCCCCGAGCCGCCCCGAGCTATCCTCGAGCTCCGCCACCTCGTTCCCTACCTCCTCACTGAGCCAAGCTACCGGAAGGGCCCCGAAGCGCCACCCCCGCCGCTTTTCCCCTCCTCGGCCGCCGGAGATTCGCCTCGCCGCCCCGCTCAGCTCCGGCCTTCCCCGAGCCCACTTCGACGCCTACTGCAACCGCCATGAGCTGCTCCTCCTTCTCTCCCTCCCTGTTTTCTCGGTTGCACGCCATAGTCGCCGTTTCGCCGACGACCGAACTCCGCTGCCGCCTGCGCTCGCCGCCACCGACGCTCCGATGACCATTTGGTCCCGGGCGCGTGTCCACCGAGCTCGCTGCACCGCATAGAGCATCTCTAGTGCTTTGCCTCGCCCGTTTACACAGCGCAGCCGTGCTCCCGCGCACATCCGAACGCCGGCCGCCGCGGCCGAGCTCCTCGTCATCGTCTTCGGCCGCCCCAACCCCTGCAATCACCATCGTTGGACGCGCCGCATCGCGGCCGTTCCAATGAGACCAGCCCCGCTTGCTCCCGTCGCCGGAGTTGGCCGGGCGGGCAACGTCGCCTCGTCCTGGTTACGTCGGCGATTAGCCGCCGGTGATAGCCACTGTTTGGGGATTAAACACCCCGCTAACTAAGCCTCTAAGCCACTGACAGCCGGGCCCCACCGCCTAACTAACCGGCTAACTAAAATAGATTAAGGTTAAGCTAATTGCAGTGGCCCCACGTGCAGTTTTGACTATGCTGACGTGTCCGTTGACCGGGCCCCACCTGTCTGTGACCCTAGGCAGCACTGGGTCACTGACCAGTGGGTCCCACTGGTCAGGTTTGACCTGGACTGCGTCTGTTGACCAAATGACGTCAGCATGATGCAAGGCTGATGCAGTAAATGCTTTTCTGTATTTTTAAATAAATCTAAATGATTTATTTAATTCCAGAAAATAGCCAAAACTTCTAAAATTCATAGAAAATTATCTATAACTCAGAATGAAATAAATTATATATGAAAAATTATCAGAAAAATTCAAGGAATCCGTTTATGGCATTTGCATGCATGTTTGAACAACCTAGGGTTGCTGTACAGGGCAATTTGCATAATTGACATTTAAATAAGCACATATGGAGTTTGAATTTGAACCCTTGGTTCAAACCAACTTCATTTAATATGATTGCTAGTTGCATTAGGCCAATCAACAGCATATTGCCATGTCACATTCATGCATCATATTGTTGCATTGCATTTATTGTGTCCTTCTCTATTTGCCGCTAACCGTCCCCTCTCAGACGACGATGTTTCCGACGACGTGATCGATGACACCGATGAAGAACTATATTATCTTCAGAAGTGTCAGGCAAGCAAAACCCCCTTGTTCATTCCGATACAATCCTACTCTCTCGCTCCTGCTCTCTTTTACCGCATTAGGACAACAACGATTCAACTGTTACATGCTGCGGTAGTTGAACCCTTTTCCTCTGCATGACCTGTCATTGCCACAGTAAATAGATGAAACCCACTAGCATGAGTAGTTGTTGTTTGAGCCCTGATGTGCCTACTCATTCATGCTTGTTTGTCATGCCTGCTATTGCATAGAGTTGTGTCAGGTCTGATTCATCGGGGATGAATCGGAGGTGTGTGAACATGTCCTACTGTGTGTGAGCTAAGTGTGTGAACACGATTTGGTAAAGGTAGCAGTGAGAGGCCATGTAGGAGTACATGGTGGGTTGTCTCATTGAAACCATCCTCAAGAACTGAGTTTTGTGTCTGTGATCCATGAACATCTACTACCACTCATTGGGATCCTTAATTGACCCTCTCGGCTTCTTAATCACCCTAGTACTCTGTCCAGGAGTTGCAACTAGTTTCTGGTGTTTGTAGGTTATGTGTTGGCGGCCGTGCGTAGTGCTGACCCTAGGGGTGGGCTATGATGCGGTAGATACACCATGGCACGGTGTACCGGGCGCCCGTTTGGTGTCTCGGGAACCCTGTTCACATCGTTCAGGGCCGTATGTGGAAACCTCGGCCGGACTCCCTGCGGATGGAACCTGGATAGGCAATAAACCTGGACTAGAGACTTGAGTGTTTAGGTAGGCCGTGGCCGACACCCTCGCCAGGCTTCCGCTTGAAGGTTGCCGAGATACATGACGTGTATATGGTGATAAGTGGTGGGAGCGTGTGTGAAGAAGTACACCCATGTAGGGTTATCATTATCTATTCGAATAGCCGGATTCCTCGGATATGGAAACTTGGACCCCTTGCATAGTTCATAGACAAGTGAAAGTGGATACTCTAAAACTCGCAAGATAAGCGTGAGTGCTATGGATGGCCTTCTCGTAGGGAGACGGGAGCGGATCCGTAGTGGTGTATTGATATGGTGAATATGTGGACTCGTGTGCGCCACCTCAAAAGAGTTGCTTGCAGTCGTAGTTTAGGTTAGCTACTGAGTCAAAGCTGGCTTGCTGCAGTTAAACCCCACCATCCCTTTGTTGATGCCGATGCATATGTAGCTAGTTCTGATGTAAGTCTTGCTGAGTACTTTTGTACTCACGTTTGCTTAATTTATGTTTTGCAGAGAGACTTCAGTCTCGCTAGTAGTTCCGCGTGGGCTTCGACGTTTAGCTTGATACCTCAGCTACGATCTTGTGTCCTCGGCAGGATCTGGTAGATAGTCAGGCTTCTTAGCCTTTTTCATTTGTAGATGTCTGTACTCAGACATGTTAAGCTTCCGCGTGTGCTTTGATTTGTATGCTATGATTGTTGGGTCATGAGACCCATGTTTGTAATATCTCGCTCCTCGGAGCCTAATGAATAAATGTTTGAGTCGTAGAGTTATGTTGTGATGCTATGTTGTATTTACACATATCGAGCATATTGTGTGTATGATTGAAATGCTTGGTATGTGTGGGATCCGACAATCTAGTTGTTTATCCTTGGCAGCTCTCTTATGGGGAAATGTAGTCTAGTGCTTCCATGAGCCATAGTAGTCCGCTACAGCCCGGTTCACCGGAGTCCTGCTAGCCCAGCACTACTGCTCAGAACACTTGACTGGCCGACATGTGTTTCACTTCGTTCCTGTGTCTGTCCCTTCGGGGAAATGTCACGCGGTGACATCCGAAGTCCTGCCTAGCCTGCTACAGCCCGGGTTCCCGGAGTCCTGTTAGCCAGTGCTACAGCCCGGATTCACACGCTGCTGACCGACATGCTCGATGTGATTCATGTATGCCTGTTCCCATAGGTTAGTGCCGCTTTGGGTTCACGACTAGCCATGTCGGCCCGGGTTCTCTGTCATATGGATGCTAGCGACACTATCATATATGTGAGCCAAAAGGCGCAAACGGTCCCAGGCCATGATAAGGCGTCACCCGTGGGAATACCGTGCGTGAGGCCGCAAAGTGTTATGAGGTGTTACCGGCTAGATCGATGTGACTTGGAATCGGGGTCCTAACATTGGATATCTGATGCTGATGAGATGAAAGCCACAAGTGGATATGTCTTCACACTTGGTGGCGGTGCTGTTTCCTGGATGTCTTGCAAGCAGACGATCTTAACAAGATCGACTATGGAAGCGGAACTCAAAGCATTGGACACATCATGTGTCGAAGCAGAATGCTTCGAGAGCTTTTGATGGATTTGTCGGTGGTTGATAAACCAGTCCCCGCTGTCCTTATGAACTGTGACAATCAAACAGTGATTGCCAAGGCTAAGAGTTCAAAGGACAACTTGAAATCCACAAAGCACATAAGAAGAAGATTAAAATCTGTCAGAAAATCAAGAAACTCCGGAGTAATAGGGTTGGATTATATCCAGACGGCTAAGAATCTGGCAGACCCTTTTACAAAAGGGTATCACGGATTGTGATAGAAAATGCATCGAGGGAGATGGGTATGAGACCCACGTAAGTTGCCATGTGGGTAACCCAACCTATGTGATCGGAGATCCCGTGAATTAGGACCCAGGACAACAATCCAGCGGTCAACTGAGGAGAGTATCCTTAATTAATCCACTCCGTTGGAGATGCAATAATACTCTCAATTCTATAAGGCTGGCTGACTTTTGTCTTAATGTGTTCCAAAGCTTATGTAAGCAAGATGCTAACCTACAGAGCATTCTTTGAAGGAACACACACCTATGTGAGCCCGACTGCTGGTCACAGTCTATGAGATTGGGTGATATCTAGGAAGCTCATGAGAAGGTACGGAGTATGACTAAGAAGCTCCACCCGTGGGGTTTAGCCTTCGGCAGCCACATATCAGCTGACAATGGGCGAAACTTCTACACGCCAAACTGACAATTCAAGGCATAGTCCATTGTTCAGTTTGTGAAGAAGTCTAATCCCATTGCTTTAGGTGGAAGTTCAATTTAACAGTCTCCACTAAAAATTCTGGTATATCAAACATTGTTTGGAACAGTTGACAAACTTATGTGCCTCGAGATCTGGTGGGGGTTGTTGGATTATGGATGGGCTTAGGCTCATATAAGACAATAATCCCTGGTTAATCTCTAAGGCCCATGCATGTGTACGACAAGTGGTGGGAAGTGTGGGAAGTTTAGTACCATACTGCTACAGTAAGAAGAGTGAGACCTCTTTATAAGGGTTGCTCCATCACTTGCTATTGGGAGCTTGGGAGTAGGAGCGGCACACGCGCGCTCCTCCTTTTCCGCCGCTCGCCTCGTCACGAAGCGCGCGCGCGCCACGGGTTGCGGGAATGAGCCGAGCCGAAGCTTATTTTTTCCGGTCAAGAATGGTTAATTGATCTTGTATTAATTAACGAGTCGCTTACGAAAGTGCCACTGTCCGAGACGTTGGACCGTGGGCTGTTCGCAGACTCGGTCATGGGCCTGAGCCCAGGCCCATCTACTCAAAGGCCTATATAAGAAGGCGTTGGCTAGTGGAGTGAACCCTAACTCAGTTCACTCACTCCCTATCGTACAACCCTAGCCGTCATCTACTGTTCCTCTCACTGAGCTGTCTCCAGCGATCCCATCCCGACGACCGCGTGCACGGTTGGTCGGGAGAGCAGGTGCCTCCGGAACCCTGTCGTTCAAGATCCTGCCCGGGAGAACGGCAATAAGGTTTTTGGGGAGCGTCTCGACGCGGCTGCTCCCGATCCGTCCCCGTCTTCGTCCGCCTTTGCTTTCACTACTTCCTCTACATCGACTCCATGGCTGACGACGAAATCGCCAAGAAGAAGGCATTGGCTGATGCCGAGGCTGCTGCTGCCGCCGCCATGTTGGCCTGGCCAACCGGAGGGTATGAGTCGTTCATCCCCTATTTGCTCGTTCGTGTGCTAGCCGTATATATGATGTTCATAGATGGTTCGATTCTATGTACTGTATGTGCTCACATGCTTAAATATCGGTATGAGATGCATACCGTATTTGCCATGTTTACTGTCTACTCGTCAATTAGATTAATCGAGAAAGTGCTAATATTTCCAACAATACCTATTCTAACATGGCTTCTATGCTTCATTTCAGAACTTCCCCGCATCATCTCATCCTCTTGTTGGGCACTTGAGTGTGACACTCAGAAGACTGGGGGCCTCCTTGGAAAGCTACCTATTTCAGCCATTGTTGCTTGTGATGTTAAGGTCCATACATTGTGTAAAGTTATTGACCCTAAGGCAGAATTTGATCCTCTCTTGGTTCTTTCAATGATCTATAATGCTGCCAAACAATCTCTTGGTGTATCTGTTAGTAACAGAAACTTTTGGATTCAGATTCAAAGGCCTTATTCCCCTGAGGCTGTTGATTTGGCACTTCAGCGCTGGTCTGGTATTTCAGATCCCATAAGAGTAGAAGCAGTTCTTATTCCATGTGTGTTGGATGATGAACCTAAGATGGTAAGCCTTAATATATGAGAGAATGAACATTACATGGGTGATATAGCATCGAAGCTCTCTGCAACTGATTCATCTCATGTCCTTGTCTCAAGGTCAGTACAGAGTCTGTGATTGGTGAAGTCTTGATTTCTGAACCTTTACAGCAAATTGGTTGTGCTGACAGTTTAAAGCATTTTTCTTACTGCAGAACAGTTGACAAAGCATCTTCTGAGATGAGGTTTTTTTTCCCAGCTCCGGATGTACAATTTGTTTCTGATTTATCAAAACAATTGGTGGATGATCGTGGAGATCGCAATATGAACTGCGTAATAAATAAGCGAGCTTCCTACATTTCTGGCCAAACAATTTATGGAGATGCAGTTTTGGCAAATGTTGGATACACAAGGAGAGATACAGAACTTCAAACTGATCATGTCAATCTATGTACCTATTACAGGTACAAGCTTGTTGACGATTTCACTTGTATGCTATGTGTTTGCAGCAAAACTGCAATCTTCTATGAATAAGTGATACACCAGCTAACGATCTATAGGGAATCGTAATCTAGCTGTAGATGCCGGTCATTCATCAATTTCTCTCCATTGTGTTCTAGTTATCTTCGATTTTGAGACTGTTTTTCTCTGTCTTGTAGGAACTACTCTTTCTCGCCATATTTTATATTTTGTTTATGTAACATGCTTTTGGATCCTCAGGATTCTTCTGCGAAAATTACCTGATGGAATTTACAAGATCTCCAAGGACTCGATTCTTGTGGCAGAGCTTCCGTGTGTTTATACTCGTACCAGTTGGAAAGGCCCCTCTCCACGAGATCTCCTTTGTTCTTTCTGTCGCCTCCAGAGGCTATCAGAACCCCATTTCGCTGCCAATGGGGTAAGTGCATCCTGTAATGTCTTAGGAACAGCTGTGGGCTCTGAAGAGATGGGGTCACCAAAAGCAACCGCTGGAGATCAGTGCGCAAATGATGGAAGGATTGCCAAGGAAAACCCAGACATGTTCAAGTGCTCTGTCAAAATATATTCAAAGAAGAGGGAGCTTTTACTAGAGTATTCCACAGATTATAGCTGGAGCAAGGAAACTGGTCCTATTCAGAATTCTGCGTTGAAGGTCTTGATTTGGTTCAATCGTTATTTTAAGCAGCTGAACACGCCTGTGGAGAAGCTCTATCTTCCTAAGAGCACTGATGGCCTCACGATATATCCAAATATATTTTTACAAGAATTTGCAATGTGCTTATCTGTCTATGGCAAGACAAGTGGTGGTCATTCAAGAACATGCAGCGCAGTTGGATACTTTTCTATGGATACATCATATCAGCAGCTTGAAAGCAGTGCATTTTTTAACAGACGTTGATGGTCAAGATTCTGGTGTTTTTCCGTCCCATAGATCGTTGGCTTGCATAAGCTACAGTGTTCACCTGTTTATGAAGGACAGCAGAACGAGATATCTCCTAGAAGTCAATAATGAGTTTGAGTTTGAGATAGGGGCTGGAGCTGTTAGGAATCAGCTTGAATCATGTGCAACTCAACTCTCAGTTAATCAAAGTGCATGCTTTGTAGATCAACTGTCTGATAGGGATTTGAGCCTCGCTGCAGCTAGTGAGTTGTCACTGGACCTTTCCAAGATATCTAGAGGTGAGCTACCTATATCAATAGCTCAATCTGACAGTTATCTATGATTGTTGGAATTGGGATTCAACATCCTTCCTACATTTGAACATCTTTGCAGACAGCTGCGTCTTGGAGTTCTCCGTAAAGGTGTTGCAAGTAACTGAACCTTTAGAAGATAGAATGGAGAAGGCCTTGTTCAATCCTGCTTTATCTAAACAGAGAGTTGAATTTGCTGTTCGGCACATCAACCAGCTGCATGCTACAACATTGGTGAATATTACTTTCATCCTAGTTCCTTATTTACAAGTATTGGCTTGTCACTATTAAAGCTGAATTTTTCAGGTTGATTTTGGTTGTGGATCTGGTAGTCTTCTCGATTCACTGTTAGAGCATCCAACAACCCTTGAAAAAATTGTTGGTGTTGATATTTCTCGAAAGGGTCTTACGAGAGCGGGAAAGGTTCAAAGTCATGCTCAAATAGTTGTTTACTCTTTGAACCATTTTTTTCCTTTTCAATGATTTATATTTGGTTGCGAGATCTTATGGGTTTCACCTCTAGCCTACCCCAACTTGTTTGGGACTAAAGGCTTTGTTGTTGTTGTTTGTAATGATTTATATTTGGATTTGTTTCACCTCTATCTGACATTGCAGAGCCTTCATCAGAAGCTTAGCAAGAAACTCTTGTTACAAACTAGTGTTCCAACAGCTGTGCTCTATCATGGATCAGTAACAGATTTTGATTCTCGCTTATATGGGTTTGATATTGGCAGCTGTCTTGAGGTAGCCGAGTACTCCTTTTGAACTGTTTGTATCTTCTTGTTTGGTTTTGTTATATGTATGTAAAACGTTAGGCTTGGTTTTGTTCTAGAATTGATCTGGGCATATGGGCTGTTAGTTCCTGGTGTGGATTTGATGTAGAATTACTGTAGGAGTGAACGCGGGAGTTAGTTCCTTTATGTGAAAGACAACATACCTGAAGGACGTTTGCAATCAGTAACCTATGCTACATAAAATGTACCCGGAAATGCTTGTACATTTCTTGTATGTTGGTTTTGTTTAGGGACTTTTTTTGACTAACCGAAGTAAACTGCAGGTGATTGAGCATGTGGAGGAGGACCAAGCAAGTTTATTCGGCAACGTTGTATTGAGCTCATTCTGTCCGGCGGTGCTCATTGTCTCAACACCCAACTACGAATACAACCCTATCCTCCAGAGGTCAGCTTTGCCAAACAAGGAAGAGGAGCAGGAGAAAAACGCTGGACCTTGCAAGTTCCGCAACCATGACCACAAGTTCGAGTGGACGAGGTCCCAGTTCCAGCGCTGGGCTATTGGCCTCGCTGCAAGCCACAACTACACTGTGGAGTTCAGTGGCGTTGGCGGCTCGAGCGACGAACCTGGCTATGCTTCCCAGATTGCTGTTTTCAGAAGAATGGCGAGAGATCAAGGTGAATCTTCCCCGAACGAGGATGAAGTTCTCTGGGAATGGCCTAACGCATCTATACCGTCTCACTGAGTTTGGGCGGATACCTGACTCACCGGCCGTCTCCTACCCGAGATGATGAGACTGGTTCTTAGTTCTTACTAACTTGTCAGTTTGATACTCCACCCAGAGTGTGTTGCTGGATATCTACCGCGTTGAACTAAATAGTTGCAGTAGCTGCTCCGAACCTATCCCTTGCGATGGCTCTAATCCCTGTAGAAAACTGAATATTCTGTAGTGGGCAAAATGACTACTCCCTCCATCTCATAATATAAGAACGTTTCACGTTTTTTTTTAGAAAAGGAAGATGACCCCCGGCCTCTGCATCTGGACGATGCATACGGCCACTTTATTAATTATTATCATAAAATCTTACAAAACTATACAATAGCAAAACTAAAGCCACCGTCTAAGCAACAACTGTCGCTACACCTATCCAATTGATGAAGGGGCGCAGATAGTTTGGGCCTAATACCAAACAGACATCGCAGCCAAACCTAAACATCTAAGACCTGAGATTCCAACCAGGACGCCTGCCGGGTATGGGGCACCTACCAGTCCGGCGCACTCCTCAACCAGGACACCTGCCGGGTATGAGGCCGCCGCAGCCACCTGCCACAAATCCATCTTCAGAGCTGTACTGTTGCATGTACCGTGCCAGCTCTCTCTGCCATCGACGCCACCACGACGCCCGACAGCGCCGTCCTCCTGCGCGAGGCCATCCTCCCACAGCGAACTCTGAATCTGCACTGCGCCACGCCGTCAAGATCCGTCGCCATCAGTGTGTAGGATGAAGCACCACTCCACCAAAGAATCCGTCCTCTGGTCCCTCGATCACGTGTGTACCTCCAAAAATGACTCCCCCAAGGGAGGAACGACACCAGAGCGCCGCCGTCATCCGATCATCCAATCTAGGGTTTCCCCCGGAGGTAGCAGAGAGTGGCCTTGAACTTCTCCACGGCGATGCCTTCAAGAAGGGAACGACGCAGATAGCGCCGCCACCGCCGGCCTTAGCAGAAGCCGAAGGCAAGTTTTCACCCAGATCAGTTCGAAGGAATCCAACTCTCGTGCACGGGCCGCCGTCACCACCAGCACCACCAGGCCGACCCTGGAGTACCGGCAGATCAGCGAGCCACCGGCACCACCGCCATCCCCCGCGCCGTCCGGGTCATGTCCAGATCGCCGGCCATGCCGGGCCGCCGCCATCCCCCGCGCCGTCCGGGTCGGAGACGAAGCTGCCGACCGCGCACAGGGACCGCCGCCGCCTGCACACGCAGGAGCGCCGCCAAGATCCCAGCGCCCGCCACCGCTTGTCGACGCCAACCGCCGCCCGAGCACTGGCGCCACCGTGGAGCCATCAGATCGGGGAGGGAGACATCGCGCACCGACCACCCTCGCGGACCCCGCCGCACGCCCGAGCACCGGCGCCACCGCAGCGCCATCAGATCGGGAGGAGGAGGAGCCCGCGCCTCGCCGCCCCACGTAGACCACGCCGCCGCCATCACCGCAGCGCCACCAAAGGGGAGCCCCGCAGATCCGCCGGCGACCCGACCTGCCGCCGAGCCGAGCGCCGCCGCGAGGGCCGGCCGTCCAGCGCCGCCCAGGAGCCTCGCGAGGAGGGAGGGAGCCCCGCCGCCGCCGACGCACGCGCAGGCTTTGCCCGGCAGCGTCCCCTGGCGGCGGCGAGGGAGAAGGAAGGCGAAGGAAGGGAGCGGCGGCGGCGATCTAGGGTTCCGCCCGGGCCGCTCGCGGAAGCGGCACGGAGGTTGTTATATTATGAGACAGAAGGAGTAGTTGACTATTTTTCGCAGCGTGCTTTTGCATGATGAAGAAAGAGTAGCCCTGGTGCCTCAAGCAAAAGGAGTCGGTTGATCGATCAGAGGCTTCGATCGGTCTCCCCAGCCGTCAATTGCAGCTGCGTTATGCTCAGGATCGCAGGTCCAGCTAGTCTCTCGCCACACGATGCCGCGAAAAGAAAAATCCTCCACCAACTGTTATGTAGCCCGTGATTTGCCGTCGCACAGCAGCACCATCCACAGTCGCAACATTGGCTTGCCGCTCTCAGTAGAGCCCCCCACTTTTTTTTTAAAGTGGCTTTTCATTAATTTAGCAGAAGGGATGAGTGACCAGAGGGAGTTCGGAACACAACGCTAGGATATTCAAAAACCAGCCATCACCGCCAAGGACTGTAGTTGAACGATTGATTGAAGAGGCAGCAGTCTGGCAAAGGGCGGGACGGGGCAAGGCCATCTCCCTCCTCAACAGACCAAGAGAACCAGACTAGAAAAGCTTAGTACAGGAAACGGAGATGGCATGTACACCTAGTGCAGGCCTGCTCATGTAACATTGTTGTAAATTAACTCTCTTCAAACCCTCCATATCAATGAAAAGCTGCTTCATCAGCATTTTCGTTAAAAAAACCAGAGGGAGTTCGGGGCGCCAAAGCCTGCCCTAAAGGGGTGTCCTCCTCGTTCCACCTGAGCACCTGAAGCAAGAGCAGAACCTGCATGATCCAAACGTCAATGTCATGATGATGGTGAATGAAAAAACTCTAATGGTTGCAGGCTTCAAGAGACCTGCGTCGTGAATGTCATTCTCGGTGGCTCGAGCACGGAAGGAGGACCAAGAGAAGCCCTAAGGAGTACGTGTGGGCTTTGGTGCCAACCCCTCCTACCCAATGGGTGCTTATTGCTCCGGCTAATTTGCCTTGTTGCAGTTGTTGGGCCCCAAGTTCAAGGTATGTAGGTAGCACCAAGTTTTTCCTTAGTGAGATACTAATGTATCAATATGTGGAAGCATTGATTCCTAAATCAATCATCAACTCTGCAACACAAATAAAATTTCAGTTTTGCTAAAGCACATCTAGATGTGCTATAAGTATTGCACATCTAAGTCCTATGTCATTGATCTTACGTTGAGATTCGTGTGGATATTTTCTTTTTCTTTTTTCTTTTACTCTTTATGATTGATTCACACACTTAAATGTGCAATAACTAGAGCACATCTAGATGTGCCCTAGACACACCCATAAAATTTCACTTGTGCGAACAACAACTCGAATAAGGGTAACCTCAATAGCTTTCCTAGTTTTTTTTTTAGCATCAGTACAGACACAAGCGCTCATATATACGCGCATACACTCATCCTATGAATGCACACACGCACACCCTATCCCTATGAGCACCTCCGAGAGACTGAGCCGACATATCATCTTGAGATTTACGAAGTCACCGTAGGCGCCTCGTCGTCGACGGGAACGTCTCCTTCCATTGAAAGCGCATCGCCGGAAATCCTGAAATAAATCCAGGAATAATGCGAGCACCAGGATTTGAACCCTGGTGGGTTGGGGATACCACTGTCCACCTAACCATCTCAACCACAGGTTGGTTCGCAATAGCTTTCCTAGTTGTAACAATTATGTATATTGTGATTGGAATTATTTTTTGTATTTTAAAAATAAATAAAGGCTGAAAATAAAAGTGCATACAAAAGTAAATTGACGGTTATGAGGAAAATTGGACCGGAATTCATAGGCTCACCAATATTATCTCTCCCGCTAACATCGGTGCATAGAAGTTACATAAAGTATATGAACTGAAATATTACAAGTTGATGAAGCAATATCTGAAGATTACCATTTTCCTTGCTTTAAGGGTAACCATAATCATTTGTCAAAGCCTCCAATCATATACAAAGTCCCCACGGGCATGTAATCATTCACTCTTACTTGAATAAGAATTAATGGGTGGGCAATAGAGCTTCAAGCCCCACTCGAGAAGCTCTAGGGTCGGATCCGAGGAGCCACGTTCCCCTCATACCGATGCTGAGAAAGGGCATTTGGAGTGAAATCTGAATATCCCCATCCGACTAGGATCCACGACTAACCTCCCTCAATGTTTCCTAACATAGGACTAGACTGCGCTCCATCGAGCTGATTGAACTTATTCAAAACATCGACGTGTCAATCTTTTTAGTTGACAGGACTAAATCGATCGACTAGAGGAGGAGGGGGTGAATAGGTGACTACAAATTTTAACTTAATTACCAATTTTAGGATAATACAAATAAGTAGATTCTCCAGATATGTAACTAGGTGCTAACAACATACTCCCTTCGTTCCTAAATATAGGGCAGGGGCGGCGCCAGCGTGGGGTCATGTAGGGGCAGCCGCCCCGGGTAAATTTTGTGAACCTAGGTACCTCCCCTGCTACTTTGGCTAGTGGCCACCATGGGAGGTGAGACAAACTGTTCTCGACATTAAGTTCTTTCGTAGGTTCCAGCAAGAAGATGAGAAGAGAGAAAAAGAGTTAATTACACAAAACCACAACTTCAGAGTAACTTATAACACTTTACCACAACTTTTGAGTTTTTTAACAAAAAACCACAACTTCAGGTCAACTTATAACACTTTACCATAATTTTTGAGTTTCTTTAACACATAACCACAACTTCTGAACTAATTATCAACACTGAGCCCAAATTTATCAGTCAACTTCTTTTAATAGACAATCTGATTGATTGGGCCCACATTTAGGACCACATTTCCTCCTCTTGCCATCCCGTACCGGCGGCATGAACTCCACCGACGCATTGAGCAGGGAGCTAGGTGTTGTTGGGGTGGTCAAAATTCTGCCATAGGACGATCACTCCGAGCGTTCTCGATGGCGAGGTTCTTAGTGTCGCAAAGCCGTGCCCGCGTGTCACTGTCGTTGGCAGTAGAGTTCCAAATGATCTCGACGTCGTAATCAGTGAGGACGAGCACGTTGCAGTGGTCATTAAGCATGAGGTGGCGGCCTTGATTGTGCACAAAGTGGCGGCACGAATATGCTGGCAGCGCCTGTCCGGACTATGTCATGGTCGGGCGGGGCGCACGAACTAGACAAAGAGGCCCTGGGGAGGACGAGCACGTCTCTATGGCGGTGGAGCACAAGGGAGGAGCCTTGTCTATGCACGACGTAGTATAGTGCATGTGCTAGCTGCGGCTATTCAGACGACAACATGGTTGGGCGGAGTGCGCTGATACGTCTCCAACATATTTATAATTTTTTATTGCTCTATGCTATATTATCTTCTGTTTTGGACATTATTGGGCTTTATTATTCACTTTTACATCATTTTTGGGACTAACCTATTAACCGGAGGCTCAGCTCAGAATTGTTGTTTTTTGCCTATTTCAGAGTTTCGCAGAAAAAGAATATCAAACGGAGTCCAAACGGAATGAAACATTCGGGAACGTGATTTTCGGATCGAACATGATCCAGGAGACTTAGACCCTACGTCCAGCAACCAACAGGGAAGCCATGAGGTAGGGGGCGCGCCTACACCCCCCCCCCCCAGGCACGCCCTCCACCCTCGTGGGCTCCCTGTTGCTCCACCGACATACTCCTTCCTCCTATATATACCTACGTACCCCCAAACGATCAAAGAAGGAGCCAAAACCCTAATTCCACCGCCGTAACCTTCTGTATCCACAAGATCCCATCTTGGGGTCTGTTCCGGAGCTCCGCCGGAGGGGGCATCGATCACGGAGGGCTTCTACATCAACACCATAGCCTCTCCGATGAAGTGTGAGTAGTTTACCTCAGACCTTCGGGTCCATAGTTATTAGCTAGATGGCTTCTTCTCTCTTTTTGGATCTCAATACAAAGTTCTCCTCCTCTCTTGTGGAGATCTATTCGATGTAATCTTCTTTTGCGGTGTGTTTGTTGAGACCGATGAATTGTGGTTTTATGATCAAGTTTATTTATGAACAATATTTGAATCTTCTCTGAATTCTTTTTTGTATGATTGGTTATCTTTGCAAGTCTTTTCGAATTATCAGTTTGGTTTGGCCTACTAGATTGATCTTTCTTGCAATGGGAGAAGTGCTTAGCTTTGGGTTCAATCTTGCGGTGTCCTTTCCCAGTGACATTAGGGGCATCAAGGCACGTATTGTATTGTTGCCATCAAGGATAACAAGATGTTTTTTTATCATATTGCATGAATTTATTCCTCTACATCATGTCATCTTTCTTAAAGCATTACTCTGTTCTTATGAACTTAATACTCTAGATGCATGCTAGATAGCGGTCGATGTGTGGAGGAATACTAGTAGATGCAGGCAGGAGTCGGTCTACTTGTCTCGAACGTGATGCCTATATACATGATCATACCTAGATATTCTCATAACTATGCTCAATTCTGTCAATTGCTCAATAGTAATTTGTTTACCCGCCGTGAATACTTATGCTCTCGAGAGAAGCCACTAGTGAAACCTATGGCCCCCGGGTCTATCTTCCATCATATTAATCTTCCAACACTTAGTTATTTTCATTGCCTTTTATTTTACTTTGCATCTTTATCATAAAAATACCAAAAATATTATCTTATCATATCTATCAAATCTCACTCTCGTAAGTGGCCATGTAGGGATTGACAACCCCTTATCGCGTTGGTTGTGAGGATTTATTTGTTTTGTGTAGGTGCGAGGGACTCGCGCGTAGCCTCCTACTGGATTGATACCTTGGTTCTCAAAAACCGACGGAAATACTTACGCTACTTTGCTGCATCACCCTTTCCTCTTCAAGGGAAAACCAACGCAGTGCTCAAGAGGTAGCAAGAAGGATTTCTGGCGCCGTTGCCGGGGAGGTCTACGCAAAAGTCAACATACCAAGTACCCATCACAAACCCTTATCTCCCACATTACATTATTTGCCATTTGCCTCTTGTTTTCCTCTCCCCCACTTTACCCTTGCCGTTTTATTCGCCCTCTCTCTTTCTATCCTCCCTCTCTTTCTCTATTTGCCTCTTTTTGCCCGTTCCTCGTTTGCTTGTGTGTTGGATTGCTTGCTTGTCACGATGGCTCAAGATAACACTAAATTGTTTGACTTTACCAAAACCAACAACAATGATTTTATTAGCACTCCGATTGCTCCTCTTACCGATGCTGAATCTTATGAAATTAATGTTGCCTTGCTGAATCTTGTCATGAAAGATCCGTTTTCCGGCCTTCCTAGTGAAGATGTCTCTACCCATCTAAATAGCTTCGTTGATTTGTGTGATATGCAAAAGAAGAAAGATGTGGACAATGATATTGTTAAATTGAAGCTATTTCCTTTTTCGCTTAGAGATCGTGCTAAAGCTTGGTTTTCGTCTTTGCCTAAAAATAGTATTGATTATTGGAATAAGTGCAAAGATGCTTTTATCTCTAAGTATTTTCCTCCCGCTAAGATCATCTCTCTTAGAAACGATATTATGAATTTTAAGCAACTTGATCATGAACATGTTGCACAAGCTTGGGAGAGGATGAAATTAATGATACGTAATTTCCCAACACATGGTTTGAATTTGTGGATGATTATACAAAAAATTTATGCCGGATTGAATTTTGCTTCTAGAAATCTTTTAGATTCGGCCGCGGGAGGCACTTTTATGGAAATCACTTTAGGCGAAGCTACTAAACTCCTAGATAATATTGTGGTTAATTATTCTCAATGGCACACTGAAAGATCTACTAATAAAAAAGTGCATGCGGTAAAAGAAATTAATGTTTTGAGTGGAAAGTTGGATGAACTTATGAAATTATTTGCTACTAAGAGTGTTTCTTCTGATCCTAATGATATGTCTTTGTCTACTTTGATTGAGAATAATAATGAATCTATGGATGTGAATTTTGTTGGTAGGAATAATTTTGGTAACAACACGTATAGAGGAAACTTTAATCCTAGGCCTTATCCTAGTAATTCCTCTAATAATTATGGTAATTCCTACAACAATTCTTATGGAAATTTTAATAAGATGCCCTCTGAATTTGAGACTAGTGTTAAGGAATTTATGAATTCACAAAAGAATTTCAATGTTTTGCTTGCAGAGAAATTGCTTAAAGTTGATGATTTGGCTAGGAACGTTGATAGAATTTCTCTTGATGTTGATTCTTTAAAACTTAGATATATTCCTCCTAAGCATGATATCAATGAGTCTCTCAAAGCCATGAGAATTTCCATTGATGAGTGCAAAGAAAGAACCGCTAGGATGCGTGCTAAGAAAGATTATAAGAGCGTGTTCTTCTAGTTTCCATGATAATAAAGATGAAGATCTAAAAGTTATTGATGTGTCTCCTATTAAATTTTTGTTTTGCAATATGAATCTTGATAATGATGGGACTGAATATGATCCACCTTTACCTAGAAGGTGTTCCAAAAATTTGGAGTTTTTAGATCTTGATGCTAAATTTGATAAAAGTGGGATTGAAGAGATCAAAACTCTAGATGTTAATGAACCTATTATTTTGGATTTCAAGGAATTTAATTATGATAGATGCTCTTTGATAGATTGTATTTCCTTGTTGCAATCCGTGCTAAATTCTCCCCATGCTTATAGTCAAAATAAAGCTTTTACCAAACATATCGTTGATGCTTTGATGCAATCTTATGAAGAAAAACTTGAGTTGGAAGTTTCTATCCCTAGAAAACTTTATGATGAGTGGGAACCAACTATTAAAATTAAAATTAAAGATCATGAATTCTATGCTTTGTGTGATTTGGGTGCTAGTATTTTCACGATTCCAAAGACTTTGTGTGATTTGTTCGGTTTCCGTGATTTTGATGATTGCTCTTTAAACTTGCACCTTGCGGATTCCACTATTAAGAAACCTATGGGAAGAATTAATTATGTTCTTATTGTTTCAAATAGGAACTATGTGCCCGTAGATTTTATTGTTCTTGACATAGATTGCAATCCTTCATGTCCTATTATTCTTGGTAAACCTTTCCTTAGAACGATTGGTGCAATTATTGATATGAAGGAAGGAAATATTAGATTCCAATTTCCGTTAAGGAAAGGCATGGAACACTTTCCTAGAAAGAAAATTAAATTACCTTATGAATCTATTATGAGAGCCACTTATGAATTGCCTACCAAAGATGGCAATACCTAGATCTATCCTTGCTTTTTATGCCTAGCTAGGGGGGTTAAACGATAGCGCTTGTTGGGAGGCAACCCAATTTTATTTTTATTCCTTGCTTTTTGCTCTTGTTTAGTAATAAATAATTTATCTAGCCTCTGTTTTGGTTGTGTTTTTTGTGTTTAAGCAGTGTTTGTGCCAAGTAGAACCGTTGGGAAGACTTGGGGAAAGTCTTGTTAATCTTGCTGTAAAAAACAGAAACTTTAGCGCTCACGAGAACTGCTGCCATTTTTATTTGGAAAGTGCTATTTAGTTAATTATTTTTGCAGATGATTAATATATAAATTCCTCGCGTCCAGCAATTTATTTTAGAATTTTCGGGGTTCCAGATCTTGCGCTAGCTACAGATTACTACAGACTGTTCTGTTTTTTAGAGATTCTGTTTTTCGTGTGTTGTTTGCTTATTTTGATGAATCTATGGCTAGTAAAATAGTTTATAAACCATAGAGAAGTTGGAATACAGTAGGTTTAACACCAATATAAATAAGTTTTGTGTTGTGAAGTTTTCAAGTTTTGGGTAAGGATTTGATGGATTATGGAACAAGGAGTGGCAAGATCCTAAGCTTGGGGATGCCCATGGCACCCCCAAGATAATCTAAGGACACCAAAAATCCAAAGCTTGGGATGCCCCGGAAGGCATCCCCTCTTTCGTCTACTTCCATCGGTAACTTTACTTGGAGCTATATTTTTATTCACCACATGATATGTGTTTTGCTTGGAGCGTCTTGTATGATTTGAGTCTTTGCTTTTTAGTTTACCACAATCATCTTTGCTATACACACCTTTTGAGAGAGACACATGATTCAGAAATTATTAGAATACTCTATGTGCTTCACTTATATCTTTTGAGTTATATAGTTTTGCTCTAGTACTTCACTTATATCTTTTAGAGCACGGTGGTGGATTTGTTTTATAGAAACTATTGGTCTCTCATGCTTTGAGAGTCTTAAATAGCATGGTAATTTGCTTAAATAATCCCAATATTCTAGGTATTCAAGATTAGTAAAAACTTTCTTATGAGTGTTTTGAATACTAAGAGAAGTTTGATGCTTGATGATTGTTTTGAGATATGGAGGTAGTGATATTAAAGTTGTGCTAGTTGAGTAGTTGTGAATTTGAGAAATACTTGTGTTGAAGTTTGCAAGTCCCGTAGCATGCATGTATGGTAAACGTTATGTAACAAATTTGAAATATGAGGTGTTCTTTGATTGTCCTCCTTATGAGTGGTGGTCGGGGAAGAGCGGTGGTCTTTTCCTACCAATATATCCCCCTAGGAGCATGCGCATAGTGCTTGGTTTTTGATGACTTGTAGATTTTTGCAATAAGTATGTGAGTTCTTTATGACCAATGTTGAGTCCATGGATTTTACGCACTCTCACATTTCCATCATTGCTAGCCTCTTCGGTACCGTGTATTGCCCTTTCTCACATTGAGAGTTGGTGCAAACTTCGCCGGTGCATCCAAACCCCATGATATGATACACTCTTTCACACATAAACCTCCTTATATCTTCCTCAAAACAGCCACCATACCTACCTATTATGGCATTTCCATAGCCATTCCGAGATATATTGCCATGCAACTTTCCACCATTCCGTTTATCATGACACATTCATCATTGTCATATTGTTTAGTATGATCATGTAGTTGACATAGCATTTGTGGCAAAGCCACCGTTCATAATTCTGTCATACATGTCACTCTTTGTTCATTGCATATCCCGGTACACTGCCGGAGGCATTCATATAGAGGCATATCTTGTTCTAGTATCGAGTTGTAATCATTGAGTTGTAAATAAATAGAAGTGTGATGATCATCATTTAATAGAGCATTGTCCCAAAAAAAGAGAAAGGCCAAATAAAAAAAGGGAAGGCCCAAAAAAAGAAAAATGAAAAGGGACAATGCCACTATCCTTTTTTCCACACTTGTGCTTCAAAGTAGCACCATGATCTTCATGATAGAGAGTCTCTTGTTTTGTCACTTTCATATACTAGTGGGAATTTTTCATTATAGAACTTGGCTTGTATATTCCAACAATGGGCCTCCTCAAGTGCCCTAGGTCTTTGTGAGCAAGCAAGTTGGATGCACACCCACTAGTTTCTTTTGTTGAGCTTTCATATATTTATAGCTCTAGTGCATCCGTTGCATGGCAATCCCTACTCCTTACATTAACATCAATCGATGGGCATCTCCATAGCTCATTGATTAGCCTCGTTGATGTGAGACTTTCTCCTTTTTTTGTCATGCATGAAGGTTTATAAAGTTTGAGAATACTAAAGTATGAAACAATTGCTTGGCTTGTCATCGGGGTTGTGCATGATGAGAGCATTCTTGTGTGACGAAAATGGAGCATGACTAAACTATATGATTTTGTAGGGATGAACTTTCTTTGGCCATGTTATTTTGAGAAGACATAATTGCTTAGTTAGTATGCTTGAAGTATTATTATTTCTATGTCAATATTAAACTTTTATCTTGAATCTTTCGGATCTGGATATTCATGCCACAATTAAGAAGAATTACATTGAAATTATGCTTAGTAGCATTCCACATCAAAAATTCTATTTTTATCAATTACCTACTCAAGGACGAGCAGGAATTAAGCTTGGGGATGCTTGATACGTCTCCAACGTATCTATAATTTTTGATTGCTCCATGCTATATTATCTTCTGTTTTGGACATTATTGGGCTTTATTATTCACCTTTATATCATTTTTGGGACTAACCTATTAACCGGAGGCCAGCCCAGAACTGCTGTTTTTTTGCCTATTTCAGAGTTTCACAGAAAAAGAATATCAAACGGAGTCCAAATGGAATGAAACCTTCGGGAACGTGATTTTCGAAACGAACATGATCCAAACGATCAAAGAAGGAGCTAAAACCCTAATTCCACCACTATAACTTTCTGTATCCACGAGATCCCATCTTGGGGCCTGTTCCGGAGCTCCGCCAGAGGGGGCATCGATCACGGAGGGCTTCTACATCAACACCATAGCCTCTCCGATGAAGTGTGAGTAGTTTACCTCAGACCTTCGGGTCCATAGTCATTAGCTAGATGGCTTCTTCTCTCTTTTTGGATCTCAATACAAAGTTCTCCCCTCTCTTGTGGAGATCTATTCGATGTAATCTTCTTTTGTGGTGTGTTTGTTGATACTGATGAATTGTGGGTTTATGATCAAGTTTATCTATGAACAATATTTGAATCTTCTCTGAATTCTTTTTTGTATGATTGGTTATCTTTGCAAGTCTTTTCGAATTATCAGTTTGGTTTGGCCTACTAGGTTGATCTTTCTTGAAATGGGAGAAATGCTTAGCTTTGGGTTCAATCTTGCGGTGTCCTTTCCTAGTGACAGTAGGGGCGGCAAGGCACATATTGTATTGTTGGCATCAAGGATAACAAGATGGTTTTTTTATCATATTGCATGAATTTATCCCTCTACATCATGTCATATTGCTTAAAGCATTACTCTGTTCTTATGAACTTAATACTCTAGATGCATGCTGGATAGCGGTCAATGTGTGGAGTAATAGTAGTAGATGCAGGCAGGAGTCGGTCTACTTGTCTCGGACGTGATGCCTATATACATGATCATACCTAGATATTCTCATAACTATGCTCAATTCTGTCAATTGCTCAATAGTAAGTTGTTTACCCGCCGTGAATACTTATGCTCTCGAGAGAAGCCACTAGTGAAACCTATGGCCCCCGGGTCTATCTTCCATCATATTAATATTCCAACACTTAGTTATTTTCATTGCCTTTTATTTTACTTTGCATCTTTATCATAAAAATACCAAAAATAGTATCTTATCATATCTATCAGATCTCACTCTCGTAAGTGACCGTGTAGGGATTGACAACCCCTTATCGCGTTGGTTGCGAGGATTTATTTGTTTTGTGTAGGTGTGAGGGACTCGCACGTAGCCTCCTACTGGATTGATACCTTGGTTCTCAAAAACTGAGGAAAATACTTACGCTACTTTGCTGCATCACCCTTTCCTCTTCAAGGGAAAACCAACGCAGTGCTCAAGAGGTAGCTTGCGCCAGATGAAGAAGGTGAAGACGGTGGATTCTTTTCTTTTCTGTGGTAGATGGCGTAGAAGTTGCAGGTGAACGCATCGTCGAGGAGACGACGATGTTGTATGCACACTGCTATCTTACACATATTCAGTCAACACCACGTAGGAGGGAACTTGTCGCCTAGAGCCTGACATGTGGGCCCAAGCATTCAGATTGGCTGTTAAAAGAAGTTGACCGATCGATTTGGGCTCAATGTTGAGAATTAGTCCAATATTTGTGGTTTTGTGTTCAAAAACTTAAAAGTTATGGTAAAGTGTTATAAGTTGGTGCGAAGTTGTGGTTTTGTGTTAAAAAACTCAAATGTTGTGGTAAAGTGTTATAAGTCATGCTAAAGTTATGGTTTTGTGTAATGAACTCAGAGAAAACACGGTTCGTTTATGTAAGGAGGTGGGACAGCTAGTAAAGGTCGAATAAAACATGAGCCCATTATTGTACAACTTTAAGCCTTACAGTTCTAAGAAAAAACTTTAAGCCTTGACCGCAAGAAAAAAACGAATCTCCATCACGCCCTCCACCGCCGGGTCGCCGCCTCGCCGCCAGCCCTACTCGCCTCGGCGTTGTCCATGTCGAACTGATGGCGCTGGATGGAGAAGGGAGTCCACATGTATCTACTCAGGGCGCCGTCCGCAAGGAGGGCAACATCATCGTCACTGCCATAGCCTAATGGAGGAAACAAGGTCAAGACTGCAAGCGAGCATTCAATGGAGGAAACAAGCAGCTAGTTCCTCCGCTCTCCCCCAATCTTCTCATCTTCCTTCTACCATTATTTAATTTCTTTCCTATTGACCTAATTCTTGAAAGTTTCATACTGAAAAGTGAAAATCAATCAAAATATGTGATGCTATACAAACCTACGAAGATGAAGCAGATTGATATTTTTTTCTAGGACTACCTAGTAGATCAGCCCTAGAAGCTAAAGTTCCAGAAGTATTGAGTCTTTGATTTTTTTTTCATTAAAAATCCGCCCCGGGTAACATCAAATGCTTGATCCACCATTGATATAGGGTGTATAGTTTTGGAAAAGATTTGTTTTAATCCGGGTGAAAACAACAAGACATAAGCCTCCTCCAGCGATCGACACACGTTCCTGGCTGGACCCACGTGCCCCCCATCTCCCTCTTAGGGCATCTCCAATAGGTTGTATGTTGGTCTCGTTGGTAAAATATCCATGTCATCAACCAACAAGCTATCATACAACTACTCCTATGAGTTGTATCTAAGCTATCCAATAGATGGTTAGAAAATAAATGTGGTTGCTCTCTATTTCACCTTGGAGCTTGTGCAAAGGTTGTTGGTTAATCTACATACAACTTTGCTCTCTCTCCGCATTTATTACATGCCACATCATCACTATGTCCTAGGTGGCAAATTTACCAACATCTATCTTACAACTATTGGAGATGCCCTTATCCACACACACGGAAGCCACAACCGCACATTCCTGCCGATTGGGTTGCTCCGTCACAGCTTTTGCCATGGCCGCCTCGCAGCTTCCGCCATGGTTGCCTCGCGTACCTACCATCGACGACACTGCGGGCTGTCGGCGCTGCACAACAGCATCCCGCGCTGCATCGCAGCTTTCGCTGTTGCCGCCATGCACTATATCGGGGAGCTTCCCCATGGCCACCGCACTGCATTGTAGCACCCATCGCCGCCAATGCGGGCCACCGAAGCTGCATCGCAGCTCTCCCTGTTGTCGCCGCCCACTGCGTCATGGAGCTTCCACCATGGCCACCGCGCTGCATCGAAGCACCATCGTCGGCAACGCTGCATCGGCCATGGCCATGGGCGCTGCATCTCAGCTTTCGTCGCCGTCGCCACGCGCTGCGTCACAACACCCGTCACTGCCAATGAAGCTTCGTCGGGGGGCACCGGTGCTGCAATGGAGCTCCGCCGATGGCCGTCGGGGTTGCATTGGAGCACCGCGTGTCGGTGTTGCGGCTGCAATGAAGCAGGGTCGGAGCTGCGATAGGCCGCCGGCGCTGCGTTGGAGCACCGCGTGCCGGTGTTGGCGCTGCAATGGCGCATGGTTGGAGTTGCTACAGGTCACCGGAGCTGCGTTGGAGCACCACCGCGCCGGTTTTGGCGCTGCAATGGTGCATCACCCGATCACCGTGCCGCCGTTGCTGCTGAACACCTAGCTCCGCCGTTGAGGGGGGTGTGGCTCCTGCTTGCAAAGCCGTGTGGAGCTCTACTTCCGCGGCGACTCTTGTTGTTTCTTCACTACAAATCCAACGGCTGCGATGGAAAGATCAAACGGCCGTTCAGGCGGATGATTTCTCATCTGGTTGATCCGTAGCAGCGCCCATAGTTTTGGCGCGGAAATTAAAGAACGCACGAGGAGGAAAAAATTCACAAGTTTTGGGTGAGATTACACCTGACTAATTGACATGAGAAAATAGAGGAGCTTGCCTGATATAAGGAAATGTAATCAAATCCCTTAAAAAACTTATCCAAACGAGTGATGCAACGCAATACACCTTATATTTCGGGGTTTTTTCTAAAAAAAATATACACCTTATATCAAGAAATGAAGGAAGTATATGTCAAACAAGCAAATGACAAGTAAGCAAGGCAATAAGCTAATTAGCAAGCCATAAGCAACAAAGCAAGTAAATGTACGAGAATGGACAAACCACAAGTGAGTCGCAGTTCATACTCTTCGGGGAGTGCTAATCTCCGTTGGACATGTGCCGAAGTCAAAGCTCCGAGTGCCACCAAGTGGTTCATCGTATTTCCGCTTTGAGACACCCCCAATGGATGACAATGGTTCTATTCTGGCTTCGTTCGATGCTCCTCTGCTGATATTTCGATTGGGTCCCCTTTATAAAACTTGTTCAGGTGGTTGGTGTGACGCCTCAAGACCGGAGCTTCAGACGCCTTCCATGTTTTCCGAGTTTCATCGTGTGAGTTGTTGGTTTGTTGCATTCATCATTGCATCATTCGCATTGCATCATGTCATCATGTCTTTTAATTTTGTAAAACTCAACTAAATAAAATGCATAGATCTTTGATCTATTTAAATCGAGGGAAGGGTGACTTCTCTTTATAACATATCCTCCCAATATTAGGGAGCTATATTAAATATTCCATTTGTTTGGAATTAACCGGAACACACTTGCAAAAATCCCAATGCGTTTGTTATCACAACTCTTGGCCTCTAACTTTTCTATATATACATTCATCATTTTCTGGAGCTCCATCAAAAATCCAAACATTTTTGGACCTTCCCAACCCTCAATTCCTATTCAAACCATTTGAATTAAATCCAAACGCGTTTGAATTTAATTCCTGCAATCTTGCCACTTCTATTTTTCTGTGATCATGCTTATTTTTATGAGTCCATGAAAATTGTCCTCCTGCTCAAATTCTTTTCCCTAACCCTCCTTCTTTTTCCTTTCTCTCTATTTCTTTTTGGTTAAAGAAGAAAGAGAGGAGAGAGGAGCCCAACAGCGCAGCAGGCTCCTGGCTTTTTGTTTTTTCCTCTCCCCACCTAATTGGTGTTGGAAATATGCCCTCGAGGCAATAATAAAATGGTTATTATTGTATTTCCTTGTTCATGATAATTGTCTATTGTTCATGCTATAATTGTATTAACTGGAAACCGTAATACATCTGTGAATACATAGACCACAACATGTCCCTAGTAAGCCGCTAGTTGACTAGCTCGTTGATCAATAGATGGTTATGGTTTCCTGACCATGGACATTGGATGCCGTTGATAACGGGATCACATCATTACAAGAATGATGTGATGGACAAGACCCAATCCTAAGCATAGCACAAGATCGTATAGTCCGTCTGCTAAAGCTTTTCTAATGTCAAGTATCATTTCCTTATACCATGAGATTGTGCAACTCCCAGATACAATAGGAATGCTTTGGGTGCACCAAACGCCACAACGTAACTGGGTGGCTATAAAGGTGCACTACAGGTATCTCCGAAAGTGTCTGTTGGGTTGGCACGAATCGAGACTGGGATTTGTCACTCCGTATGACGGAGAGGTATCTCTGGGCCGACTCGGTAATGCATCATCATAATGAGCTCATTGTGACTAAGTAGTTGGTCACGAGATCATGCATTACGGAATGAGTAAAGTGACTTGCTGGTAACAAGATTGAACGAGGTATTGGGATACCGATGATCGAATCTCGGGCAAGTAATGTACCGATTGACAAAGGGAATTGTGTACGGGATTGCTTGAATCCTCGACATCATGGTTCATCCGATGAGATCATCGTGGAACATGTGTGAGCCAACATGGGTATCCAGATCTCGCTATTGGTTATTGGCCGGAGAGTTGTCTCGGTCATGTCTGCATGGTTCCCGAACCCGTAGGGTCTACACACTTAAGGTTCGATGACGCTAGGGTTATTAGGAAGACTTGTATGTGATTACCGAATGTTGTTCGGAGTCCCAGATGAGATCCCGGACGTCACGAGGAGTTCCGGAATGGTCTAGAGGTGAAGATTTATATGTGGGAAGTTGTCATACGGTCACCGGAAAGGTTCGGGGGCATATCGGTATTGTACCGGGGCCACCGGAGGGGTTCCGGGAGTCCACCGGGAGGGGCCACCTCTCCCGGAGGACCTTATGGGACTTATGGGCTGTAAGGGGAAGGGAACCAGCCCCAAGTGGGCTAGGGCGCCAACCCCCCAAGGGCCCACGCGCCTAGGGTTGGGGAAACCCTAAAGGGGGCGCCCCCCCTTGGCTTGGGGGGGCAAGCCCCCTCCCACTTGGCCGCCGCCCCCCCCCCTCTAGATCTCATCTAGAGGGGGCCGGCCCCCTTTCCCCTTCAACTATAAATAGAGGGGCAAAGGGAGGGCTGCACCACCACATCCAAGGCGCCGCCCCTCCCCTCCCCAACACCTCTCCTCCTCCGCGTGAGCTTGGCGAAGCCCTGCTGGAGAACTGCCACTCCATCACCACCACGCCGTCGTGCTGCTATTGGAGCTCTCTTCCTCAACCTCTCCCTCCTCCTTGCTGGATCAAGGCACGGTAGACGTCTCCGTTCCGTAGGTGTGTTGAACGCGGAGGTGCCGTCTATTCGGCGCTAGGATCATCGGTGATTTGGATCACGACGAGTACGACCCCATCAACCCCGTTCTCTTGAACGCTTCCGCTTAGCGATCTTCAAGGGTATGAAGATGCACTCCCTCTCTCTCGTTGCTAGTATCTCCTAGATTGATCTTGGTGACACGTAGGAAAATTTTGAATTATTGCTACGTTCCCCAACAGTGGCGTCATGAGCTAGGTCTATGCGTAGATTCTATGCACGAGTAGAACACAAAGCAGTTGTGGGCGATGATTTGTTCAATTTTCTTACCGTTACTAGTCTTATCTTGATCCGGCGGCATTGTGGGATGAAGTGGCCCGGACCGGCCTTACACGTACGGTTACGTGAGACTGGTTCCACCGACTGACATGCACTTGATGCATAAGGTGGCTGGCGGGTGTCTGTCTCACCCACTTTAGTCGGATCGGATTCGATGAAAAGGGTCCTTATGAAGGGTAAATAGCAATTGGCATATCACCGTTGTGGTTTTGCGTAGGTAAGAAACGTTCTTGCTAGAAACCCATAGCAGCCACGTAAAACATGCAACCACAATTAGAGGACGTCTAACTTGTTTTTGCAGGGTTTGCTATGTGATGTGATATGGCCAAAAGGATGTGATGAATGATATATGTGATGTATGAGATTGATCATGTTCTTGTAATAGGAATCACGACTTGCATGTCGATGAGTATGACAACCGGCAGGAGCCATAGGAGTTGTCTTAATTTATTTATGACCTGCGTGTCAATGAAAACGCCATGTAATTACTTTACTTTATTGCTAACCGTTAGCCATATTAGTAGAAGTAATAGTTGGCGAGGCAACTTCATGAAGACACGATGATGGAGATCATGATGATGGAGATCATGGTGTCATGCCGGTGACGATGGTGTTCATGCCGCGCCTCGAAGATGGAGATCAAAGGCGCAAGATGATATTGGCCATATCATGTCACTTTATGATTTGCATGTGATGTTTGTCATGTTTTTACATATTATTTGCTTAGAACAACGGTAGCATAAATAAGATGATCCCTCATTAAAATATCAAGAATTGTGTTCCCCCTAACTTTGCACCGTTGCTAAGGTCCGTTGTTCCGAAGCACCACGTGATGATCGGGTGTGATAGGTTCTAACGTTCGCATACAACGGGTGTAAGCCAGATTTACACACGCAATACACTTAGGATTAACTTGACGAGCCTAGCATGTACAGACATGGCCTCGGAACACGGAAGACCGAAAGGTTGAACATGAGTCGTATAGTGGATACGATCAACATGAAGATGTTCACCGGTGATGACTAGTCCGTCTCACGTGATGATCGGACATGGCCTAGTTGACTCAGATCATGTATCACTTAGATGACTAGAGGGATGTTTATCTAAGTGGGAGTTCATTGAATAATTTGATTAGATGAACTTAATTATCATGAACATAGTCAAAGGTCTTTGCAAATTATGTCGTAGCTCACGCTTTGGTTCTGCTATTTAGATATGTTCCTAGAGAAAATTTAGTTGAGAGCTGACAGTAGCAATTATGCGGACTGGGTCCGTGAACTGAGGATTGTCCTCATTGCTGCATAGAAGGGTTATGTCCTTAATGCACCGCTCAGTGTGTTGAACCTCGAGCGTCGTCTGTAGATGTTGGGAAACATCTGACATACATGTTTTGATGACTACGTGATAGTTCAGTGCGTAATACTAACAGTTTAGAATTGTGGCACCAAAGACGGTTTTGAAATGTTGCAGAACATATGAGATGTTCCAAAAGACTGAAATTGGAATTTCAGACTAGTGCCCACGTCAAGAGGTATGAGACCTCTGACAAGTTTCTTAAGCCTGCAAACTAAGAGAGAAAAGCTCAATAGTTGAGCATGTGCTCAGATTGTCTAAGTACTACAATCGCTTGAATCGAGTGGAAGTTAATCTTCTAGATGAGATAGTGATGGTTCTCCATAGTCACTGCCACCAAGCTATTGTAGCTTCGTGATAAACTATAACATATCAGGGATAGACATGATGATCCTTGAGCAACTCGTGATGTTTGACGCCGTGAAAGTAGAAATCAAGTAGGAGCATCAATTGTTGATGGTTGAACCACTAGTTTCAAGAAGGGCAAGGGAAAGAAGGGATACTTCATGAAACGGCAAATCAGTTGCTGCTCTAGTGAAGAAACTCAAGGTTGAACCCAAACCCGAGACTAAGTGCTTCTATAATGAGGGGAACGGTCACTGAATCAGAACTGCCCTAGATACTCGGTAGATGAGAAGGCTGGCAAGGTCGACAGAAGTATATTGGATATACATTATAATATGTACTTTACTAGTACTCCTAGTAGCACCAGGGTATTAAAATACCGGTTCAGTTGCTAAGTGTTAGTAACTCGAAATAAAAGGCTACAGAATAAACGGAGACTAGCTGAAGGTGAGATGATGATATGTGTTGGAAGTGTTTCCAAGGTTGATGTGATCAAGCATCGCATGCTCCCTCTACCATCGATATTGGTGTTAAACCTAAATAATTGTTATTTGGTGTTTGCATAGACATGATTGGATTATGTTTATCGCAATACGGTTATTCATTTAAGGAGAATAATGGTTACTCTGTTTATTTGAATAATACCATCATGGTATTGCACCTAAAATGAATGGTTTATTGAATCTCGATCGTAGTGATACACATGTTCATACCAAAAGATATAAGATAGTAATGATAGTACCACATACTTATGGCACTGCCATTTGAGTCATGTTGGTATAAAATGCATGAAGAAGCTCCACGTTGATGGATCTTTGGACTCACTCGTTTTTGAAAAGATTGAGACATGCGAACCATGTCTATTGGTAGATATGCATGAAGAAACTTCATACTGATGGATCGTTCGGACTCACTTGATTTTGAATCACTTGAGACATGCAAATCATACCACATGGGCAAGATGATTGAAAGACCTCATTTTCAGTAAGATGGAATAAGAAAGCAACTTGTTGGAAGTAATACATTTTGATGTGTGCAGTCCAATGAGTGCTGAGGCACGCAGTGGATATCGTTATATTCTTACTTCACAGATGATTTGAGTAGATGTTGAGTATATTTACTTAATGAAACACAAGTCTGAATTACTGAAAGGTTCAAGTAATTTCAGAGTGAGGTTGAAGATCATCGTGACAAGATGATAAAATGTCTATGATATGATCATAGAGATGAATATTTGAGTTACGAGTTTGGCACACAATTAAGACATTGTGGAAATTGTTTCACAACTAATACCGCCTGGAACACCATAGTGTGATGGTGTGTCCGAACATCATAACTGCACCCTATTGGATATGGTGCATACCATGATGTCTCTTATCGAATTACCACTATCGTTTATGGGTTAGGCATTAGAGACAACTACATTCACTTTAAATAGGGCACCACACAATTCCGTTGAGGCGACACCATATGAACTATGGTTTAGAGAAACTTAAGCTGTCGTTTCTTAAAAGTTTGGGGCTGCGACGCTTATGTGAAAAAGTTTCAGGCTGATAAGCTCAAACCCAAAGCGGATAAATGCATCTTCATAGAATACCCAAAAAATAGTTGGGTATACCTCCTATTTCAAATCCTGAAGCAAAAGTGATTGTTTCTAGAAACGGGTCCTTTCTCGAGGAAAAGTTTCTCTCGAAAGAATTGAGTGGGAGGATGGTGGAGACTTGATGAGGTTGTTGAACCGTCACTTCAACTAGTATGTAGCAGGGCACAGGAAGTTGTTCCTGTGGAACCTACACCAATTGAAGTGGAAGCTTATGATAGTGATCATGAAACTTCGGATCAAGTCACTACCAAACCTCATAGGTCGACAAGGATGTGTACTACTTCAGAGTGGTACTTAATCCTGTCTTGGAAGTCATGTTGCTAGACAACAATGAACCTACGAGCTATGGAGAAGCGATGGTGGGCCCGGATTTCGACGAATGGCTCGAGGCCATAAAATCCGAGAGAGGATCCATGTATAAAAACAAAGTATAGACTTTGGAAGAACTACTTAATGGTCGTAAGGCTGTTGGGTGCAGATAGATTTTAAAAGGAAGACGGACAATGATGGTAAGTGTCACCATTAAGAAAGCTCGACTTGTCGTTAAGATGTTTTCCGACAAGTTCAAGGAGTTGACTACGATGAGACTTTCTCACTCGTAGCGATGCTAAGAGTCTGTTGGAATTATGTTAGCAGTTACTCCATTATTTATGAAATCTTGCAGATAGGATGTCAAAACATTGTTTCCTCGACGTTTTTCTTGAGGAAAGGTTGTATGTGATACAACCAGAAGGTTTTGTCAATCCTGAAAGATGCTAACAAGTATGCAAAGATCCAGCAATCCTTCTAAGGACTGGAGTAAGCATCTCGGAATTGGAATGTACGCTTTGATGAGGTGATCAAAGATTCTGGGTTTATACAAAGTTTATGAGAAACTTGTATTTCCAAAGAAGTGAGTGGGAGCACTATAGAATTTTTGATGAGTATATGTTGTTAACATATTGTTGATCAGAAATGATGTAGAATTTCTGTAAAGCATATAGGGTTATTTGAAAAGTGTTTTTCAATGGAAAACCTGGATTAAGCTACTTGAACATTGAGCATCAAGATCTATAAGGATAGATAAAAAACGCTTAATACTACTTTCAAATGAATACATACTGTTGGGGATATAACTATTTATGTAAGCCGCCCAGGAGGGGCCGGGTTACGCAAAGAGAAGCCCATCTGAAGCCCAAGACCAAGACGTGAAGATGGCGGTTCAGTAAAGGGTCTAAAGGCCCATAGGCGATTTATGGCCCATGGTGATAAACCGCCATGAGGGCGTGACTTGTATTGTAAGGTAGAAGTAACTAGTCACCGAGTCAGACACTGTTTATGAGCCGGCCGGGACTCTGTAAGCCGGTGGGTGTCGACCCGTGTATATAAGGGGACGACCCGCTGGCGGCTTAGGGTAAGAAACAACAAATCGAGAACCGGGCATAGCGTATCTCGCTCCCTGGTCATCGAAACCTCAAGCAATTCCAACCCAACTAGACGTAGGCCTTCCTTCACCGTAAGGGGCTGAACTAGTATAAACCTCGCGTGTCCTTTGTCCCGATTAACCCCTTCAAGCTTCCTAGCTGCGATGGCTCCACGATTAAGTCCTTGCAAGAGGACATCTGCCGTGACAATTCCACGACAGTTGGCGCCCACCGTGGGGCCAGCGCACGGTGGATTTGAGTTCTTGAAGGGCAGCTTCGAAGGGCTCAAGGGATACGCAGTTGGCCGGATGACCAAGAGTCGTCGCGGCAAGATCTACATCGATGACGAAGGCTGGGGCCCGACGCCGGCTCAATTGAGTACGGATACCGCGTCCCCTTTGGCAGAATTCACGTCTTCATCGGCCGGATTGGTGAGCCGGGCCCTGAGCCGGACAGCTGCACCGACCTTGTCGAGACGGCTCAGCGTGCGAAACCTGCCCGAGCTCAACCCGTCGTGAAGCGTGCCTTTGTGGGTTGCATCCACGGAGGTGAACTTCCTGAAGGATCTGAAGGTGATGGTGAGCCGGCCGTCCTCTCTGACGGTGATTCATCCGCCGGCTCAACAGATTCGCTGTATCAAGTTCAAGATGGTGTGCTTGGGGGCTGTTCCGATGGCAGCACTATTCCGGACCCCTCAGAGTCGCCAAACTGGGCAGGAGTCTTCATGGCTGGTACTCAACCCGGCCAAAATTCTACGGCCTCAGCGGCGATAACGTTCGGGTTAGGAGCAACCGGGGCAGGAGGCCCTGTGCGCTCACCGGCTCAGGTGCTGATGGATCTCATGGATAAGCTTACGGCTTTGTTAACTGTTACAGTCATCCCTGCGAACCAATCTGAGCATGAGGCAGAGGTGGCATAGGTTCGCGACGAGATCGCCCGGGCCAAGGAAACCTTAGCAGCTGAAGACGCTAGATTAGCAACAGAGCGGGCGGCTTTGGACGTGCGGGCGCAGCAACTTTAGGCAGAGGCCTTGCAGCTCACGTTGAGCTTAAACACATCTAATGAGGTAATGAGGAGGAGACATCAGAAAACTCGGTCCCGTTTACCTCAGATTTATGATCCTCGGAATCTCTTCGCTACACCCGGGGCCGGCCCAAGTACCCGCCAGGTGCAAATCAGTTTATGACATCCGGAGCGGGAGGCCCAGTCCAGCCTCCGGTGACGGTGCCTCTTCACGACAATATGGCACCGCCCAATTACGTGCCAATACCACAGGGTCACTTCTCCAACCCCATGGAGAACTTAATCGCAGCATCCGCACGTTTGGCGGCTCTCCCAGTAGATGGTGATGATCCGACAGCGGTGGAAACCCAGAAGATCAGGGAACTTGTCCAAACAGCCATGGCTTAGCAAGAGACCTACTCCTACAGCCGAGACAGGATTCACTCAACTCCTCCGCCCTGGTTAGCTCCGCCTCGTCAAAACCGGAGCCCGAGTTGCAGTAGACACATGGAGTCAGAGGCCTTGTCAAGTAGCGCTCAGCGCCGGAACCAGCCCGGTGGGTATAACCCGGTTTAGAATCGGATACGTTAGGAGGACAAGCGGGCAGCTCAGCTAGCGGCTCAGCTAGCAGCCCAACAGGACTCACCGGCTTACCCGACGACTTCTGTTGAGGCGGGTGTTGCTACTAGAATCGGAGGAGTTCCTTGTCTGATACCGGCTCTACGTAATGTACGTCTGCCCAAGGATTTCAAGGGACCTCGAAAGGTGCCGAATTATACGGCTGATTTACAGCCTGGGGCGTGGATTGAAAGTTACGAGATGGCCATGGAGCTGCTGGAGGTTAGCGATGAAGCGATGGCTAAATACTTCACCATGATGTTGGAAGGAATGACCCGTTCTTGGTTAAAGGGTTTGCCACCGAATTCCATTGGTTCATGGGCAGAGCTAAAGGCCCGTTTCATCCAGAACTTCAAGGACACTTGCAAGCAGTCTATGTCGATTGTGGACCTGACAAATTGTAAGCAGGAGGAAGGTGAATCTACAACTCATTGGGTACGCCGGGTTAAAGATATAATACATTTGTCTGACAAGATGGATGCCGGCTCAGCAGTTCTCATGTTGGAGAAGAATTGCCATTTTGAGCCTCTGAGACAGAAACTGGGGCGCCTTAAGCGTGATTGCAACGATATGGGGACGCTAATGGCGGCTTTAGTCAAGTATGCCGATTCTGATAGTACCAAGGATCCCGCATCTGATGAGGACAAGACAGTGAAGGGAAAGAAGAACGGCAATGGAAAGGGTCAGCAGCATAACCCGGCGAGTCAAGGAGGTAATAAGCGTAAGGCGGACGGTAACCCGGAATTTGTGGCCAATGCACAGGGTAACAATCAGAAGCGCAAAGGAAATCCACCCCGGTTTGGCGGGTCAGGCCTGTCTCTTGAGCAATTACTCAATGAGCCCTGCCCGAAACACGGCACCCGGGAACGACGAGCGACTCACTTATGGAAGGATTGCGCAATCATGAAGGCTTTCAAGAATTCTAGTACGTTTGATGGCAATCAAGGCCCAGGCGGCGGCTCAGGAGCTGGCGTCTTTCATGGCCCGGGCGGCGGTTCAGGATCCGGCTTTCAGGGAAGCCAGGGTGGTTATAATCAACAATAGTCTGGTCAAGGAGGTCAGCAGCAGCAGCAGTCGGGTTATCAGAGTCATCCCAAACAGCTAAACAGTGGGCAGTATCATGTGTTCACCACAAGTTTGTGTAAACGTGATCAGAAAGTTCATAAGAGGGCTGTGAATTCTGTTGAGCCGGCAGTCCCTCGTTACTTGAGGTGGTCGGAACAGCCTATTGTCTGGAGCAGGGAGGATCACCCTCCCCGGGTTGATAATCCGGGTCAACGGGCCTTGGTAGTGGCACCACAGGTTGGTTCTTATAAATTTACTAAGGTTCTCATGGATGGAGGTAGCAGCATCAACATCCTCTATTACGAGACCTTTCGGCGCATGGACTTAACTGACAAGAATTTAAAGACTTCCAACACCGTCTTCCATGGAGTGGTGCCTGGTAAATCGGTGTATCATGTGGGTAAGATTGAGCTAGAGGTGGCCTTTGGAGACGAGCATGATTCTAGGGCAGAAAAGTTAACTTTTGAGGTGGTAAAAATCAAGAGTCCATATCACGCTTTGTTCGGGCGGCCGGCTTATGCCAAGTTCATGGCGCGGCCGTGTTATGTTTATTTACAGCTCAAGATGTCGGGTTACAAGGGTACCATCACCGTGCATGGAAGCCGAAAGGTGGCCCTGGAATGCGAAGAAGGCGATGCGGCTTATGCCGAGTCTGTCTGTGCAGCAGAGGAGCTCAAATTTTATCAAGATAACGTTAACCCGACGGATATGACTTCTCTCAAGAAGCCGACTACGGAGCATGACCCGGCCATGAAGTTTAAATCGACTGCAGAGACTAAGCATGTTGATTTTACTCCGGGCGATTCATCTAAGCAATTTAGCATCAGTGCCAACTTGGATCCTAAATAGGAAAGCGCGCTCATCGAGTTCATCCATGAGAACCGGGACATCTTTGCATGGAAACCTTCTGACATGCCGGGTGTACTGAGAGGACTCGCTGAGCACACTCTTAATATTGATCCGAAGTATAAGCCGGTCAGGCAGTTTCTGCGGTGATTCAATGAAGAGCGACGAAAAGCTATAGGAGAAGAGGTCGCCCGGCTCTTGGTGGCTGGGTTCATTATCAAAGTTTTTCACCCAGAATGGTTGGCTAACCCGGTGCTCGTACTCAAGAAAAACGGCACCTGGTGGATATGTGTGGATTACACGGACTTAAATAAGGCTTGTCCGGCTGATCCTTTTGCTCTCCCCCGTATTGATCAAATCATTGATGCTACGGCAGGTTGTGCGCGTTTGAGCTTTTTCTATGCTTATTCTGGTTATCATCAGATCAAGATGGCAGTTAAGGACCAGGAGAAGACGGCTTTCATCACCCCGTTTGGAGCCTTCTGCTATGTGTCTATGCCTTTTGGGCTCAAGAGTGCCCAGGCGACTTATCAACAGTGTGTACAGAATTGTCTCCACAATCACATTGGGCGCAATGTTCATGCGTATGTGGATGACATAGTGGTGAAATCCAGAGAGGCAGAAACCTTGATATCTGATCTCAGAGAAACCTTTAAAAATCTCCGGGTTTACAAAATGATGCTTAACCCGGAGAAGTGTGTATTTGGTGTGCCTGCAGGCAAGCTTTTGGGATTCTTGGTCTCAAACAGGGGCATCGAGGCTAATCCGGAGAAGATTAAGGCAATCACTTATTTGGCTAAACCGGCATGTATCAATGATGTTCAGTGATTGGCGGGTCGTGTTGCCGCTTTAAGCCGGTTCATAAGCCGGTTAGGTGAGAAGGCCCTACCGCTGTACCAATTGATGAAGAAGGCAGACACCTTTGTCTGGAGTGATGCTGCTAATGCTGCTTTTGAGGATTTGAAGAGGCAGTTATCTGAGCCGCCGGTTCTTGCGGCTCCCATTGACAAAGAGCCTTTGCTATTATATGTGGCTGCTAATTCACGAGCCGTCAGTGGGGCAATTGTGGTAGAGCGCAAGGAGGCTGGTAAGGAACATCCGGTTCAATGGCCGGTTTATTATGTCAGTGAGGTACTCATCGAGTCAAAGTAAAGATATCCTCATTGGCAGAAACTTGTTTACGGGGTGTTCATGGCAAGCCGGAAGCTGAAGCAATACTTCCAAGGTCACCCTATCACTGTGGTAAGTTCTGCCCCCTTGGGAGACATTATTCAGAACAGAGAGGCTACAGGACGAGCCGCCAAATGGGCCATCGAGCTCGGGCCTCATGGTCTGAAGTACGTACCGCGCACTGCCATTAAGTCTCAAGCTTTGGTGGATTTCATCAACGACTGGACAGAGCTACAGGCACCTGAAGAGAAGCCTGATAACACTTATTGGATTATTCACTTTGATGGGTCCAGACAGTTGGAAGGCTCGGGGGCTGGAGTTGTATTAACTTCCCCTCGAGGTGACAAATTTTGTTATGTGCTCCGGCTTATGTTTCCTTGTACTAACAATGCAGCTGAGTACGAGGCCCTGCTCCATGGTCTTCGGATGACCAAAGAGATGAACTTGAGCCAAGTAAGATGCTTAGGAGACTCAGACCTTGTGGCTCAACAGGTGTCAGGTAAGTGGGATTCTAAAGATCCCCTCATGGCGGCTTACCTCGTGAAGTCGATGCTGTGGCTGGACATTTCAAGGGTTACGTAGTGGAACACATTGATCGAAGGAAGAATGAGGCGGCTGATGCCTTAAGCCGGCTGGGGTCTCAGCGTAAGCCGGTGCCGCCTAACACCTTTCTTGATGTTTTGCATAATCCTTCTGTTAAATTACCTACAGAGGAAGATCTGGCAATACCAGACCCGGAGGCATAGCTGGTGGCGGCTTTCCACGTTATCCCGGATTGGACAGTGCCTTATTTGGCTTACATGACCCGGGGAGAGTTGCCTGAATATGAGACCTTGGCAAGACAAATCGCCCGGCGGTCCAAATCCATGACAATTGTCAATGGCGAGTTACATCATTACAGCATCACTGGAGCGATTCAATGTTGCGTGTCACCTACAGAGGGTCAGGAGATCCTTCGTGAGATTCATGGAGGCGATTGTGGTCATCACGCCGGCTCAAAATCTCTTGTGGCCAAAGCTTTCCGTCATGGGTTTTATTGGCTGATGGCTCATGCTGATGCGGAAGACCTGGTCAGTAAATGTGATGGATGTCAGTAATTCTCACGACGAGCCCATGTGCTGGCTCAAGAATTGAGGATGATTCCAATTACCTGGCCATTTGCAGTCTGGGGGCTTGATATGGTCGGGCCTTTCAAAAGGTCTAAGGATAAAAGACTCGCCTCTTGGTTGCGGTTGACAAGTTCACAAAGTGGGTGGAGGCGGAGCCAGTCAGTAAGTGTGATGCAGCCACGACGGTCCAGTTTATGAAAAGGTGATTTTTCGCTTTGGTTTTCCACACAACATCATAACTGATAATGGCACTAACCTTTCCAAAGGAGCTATGGAAGAGTTCTGTCAACGAGAGCATATCCGGCTTGACGTTTCAGCTGTGGCTCACCCTCAATCTAATGGTCAAGCAGAACGAGCTAATCAAGAAATCTTGAAGGGTATCAAGCCCCAGCTCTTGGTCCCCTTGCAGCGGACGCCGGTTTGTTGGGTGGAGGAGTTACCTTCTGTACTCTGGAGCATCAATACTACACCTAACAGATCTACGGGTTACACGCCTTTCTTTATGGTGTATGGAGCAGAGGCGGTCCTGCCAAGTGAAATCCATCACGACTCACCCCGTGTGGCGGCTTATGTTGAGGAAGACAACGAAAAAGCTAGGCAAAACGCACTTGACCTGTTGGATGAAGAGCGAGACTTGGCAATAGCCCGCTCCGCGATTTACCAGCAAGACCTGCGCCGCTACCACAGCCGCCGGGTTAAGTCCAGAACCTTTCAGGAAGGCGACTTAGTGCTCCGACTCATCCAGGATCAATCTGACATGCACAAGTTATCCCCTCCTTGGGAAGGACCCTTTGTCGTCAGCAAGAATCTGAACAACGGATCATACTACCTTATCGATGTTCGGGAACACAAAGACTCACGTAAGTCGGAGGAGGAGACCCGTCGGCCGTGGAATATCGCTCATCTTCGGCCTTATTATACTTGAGCCGTCGGCTCGAATGTGTATATACTTATACTATGTATATTACATAAAGCAATAAAGCAGGACCTCTGTCCTTTTTTCCACTCCCAAAAAAGGTTTATGTGTTTTCTTTGTCAGGTGGTGGAGATAACCAAGGAGAAGCGGATCATATCTGAATCCGGCTTTCCTTTGGTCCGGTTTATGATCATATCTGAATCTAGTCGTGATCACTTGGGGGCTTCCTGTTCAAACATAGGCCGTATTCGAACCAAAGAGAACATAGCTGTCAATACCCACTTGATCGGCATACTGCCAAACCCACTTGGGGGCTTCTTGATCATATTTGAATCATAGCTTAACCCCTTTTGGGTCTGACGTGGATCGTATTCGAATCAGCGTCATTAAACAACTCTTATGGTCACTTGGGGGCTTCCTATTCAAACATAGGTCGTATTCGAACCAAAGAGAACATAGCTGTCAATACCCACTTGATCGGCATCGCCACAGCCACTGGGGGCTCACAGATCGTATCCGAATCTTAGCCCAACCCCTTTGGAACGGTTCACTGATCGTATTCGAATCAGAAACCCTTGAATTTTGTTCATCACATTTTACAAGTGTCAACATTGGATATCTTGTGACCCTCTTGAAAATACAATGGAATACATTACAATCCTCCAGGATTAATACTGGTTACATCAGGTTGTTAAGTACCAGGTGAACTTGTATGTGCCAATTTTCAGGAGTTAAATTTACCCTCGGGGGTTGGTTTATATAAGCCGGAAAAGCAGCCGTAAGCATCACAGGGCAATGCAAGGTATTTCTGCAAAGGACATAACAGATTCATATAAACTACAAAGTGCATAGTGATGGCGGCTTATGCAAGTATTAAGGGCATAGCAAAACTCAAGGTATTTTTTACTCTGTTACAAGACTCCCCGAGTCTGAATGATGCGGCATTGTTTTTCTACAATGACATAAGCAGGTGGCGCCTGACAATCTACTCTTGGGGTTGATTTGAAGCCTCCGGGTTATCCTTCTCTGTCTCTCCACCGACTACTTTGTCCTGGAAGGATAATGAGGCCCAGTCAATGCCACTCAAGGCCTCAAACTTAGCTTCATCATCTATTAAACCAGTTGGGTCGACTTCAGGAGCAAAGGTGTGCTTACGGGTTGGAGGGATCAAGCTGACATCGTCATAATGCGGCGTGGGGATTCTCCGATTCTCCTTGTCATAACCCGGCTGACACTTGGTGAGGTCAGTGTCGTTCCCAATAAGAGTAGCCACCGGACGTATATCCTTCACACAGGCGGTGAAATCCTTATCATTAAACACGGTGCCATCTTCCTTTAAACTTGGATACCCAAGAGCAATATCAGCGGGGTCTAGTACTGGAAGCCACGCCTTGGCCCGGCTCAATGCGGCTATAGCTCCGGCTCTTGCAGATGCTCGTCTTAACTCTTGGATTCGCTGAGGTAGCACAGCAAGCCGCTTCAACACATCTTGCAGGAGATAGGGAACATCATTTGATAAAGCCACAACGGCCAGAGCACGTTGTGACCCGGTGTAGAGCTGTTCCACCAGAGTATAAACCGCCTTCAGCTTGATCACCATGTTCTGCTTGAGATTTGTGCTCCTGGGGCCTGCGTTATTAAGCATAAGGTGAGTCAGAGGAAACAACTGAAATGGTCATTTAAGGTTTGAGTAAGTCACTCACCAAAGATTGATGAGACCATTCGAGATATCTGGCGCTTTAAGTCGGACAGTTCGGTCGTTGCTTCCGCAAGCGATGCCTCTGCTGTCTCGGCCCGGGTCACCAGTGCGGCCTTTTCATCAGCCCAAATTTTCTTCTTCAATTCAAAAATTTTCTTCAGCTTCTCTTGTTCAGAGACGCTGAATTCAAATTTGGAGTTAGCCTTTTGAGTTTCAATCTCCTAGGCTGCCACGCAGTTCTTCAGGTCAACAATCTCCAATTCAAATTGACTTATGATGGCCTGCATTGCACCGGATAGTAGTCAAGATTACGGTAAACAATATTAAGTCCCAAGCACTTTGCAAGCAAAGGTACTTGACACTTGGGGGCTAATGTATACTGAAGAACTTTCAATTAGTACTCCGGCTCATGGAAATTAAGTCCCAAGCACTTTGCAAGCAAAGATGTTTGGCACTTGGGGGCTAATGTGTATCGCAAGTGCTACAACTGGGTTAAATGTCTTTTTCCTAAGCCGGATAAGCAGTGCTAGGCAATTTTCTAAAGTCTACAACATATTTACTTATAAGCAATAGACTTGGGGGCTGGTACAGTAAGTATGGTTAAAGAAAGCTAGCATAAGTCATACCTCAGATTTTTGTTGCATCTGCTTCACCATGTCAATTTTCAGGTCATGGCTGCTATGTACTTGATTGATATAGCCGGAGACGATCTCTCCAATACTCAAATGAGTATAGTCAGTGACGTCCAGCTTGGCTTTTCGGCGTTCTACCAATTCCTCTTTAGAACACTTGGCAAGTACAGTTGGCTGTGCCGGCTCAACAAACTGAGTCTTGAGAATCTCAACTTCCGGATCATTTGCCTTGGCGGGGCTAGGAGCCTCCGGGTTACCAGAATCATTGAGGGTTTGCTCAGCAGGCGGGTCAGAGGAAGATATAGGAACATCATGAGATGGTTGAGGCGGCGGCTCGTGAGCAGAGGCGTCAGGAGCAGCTGTGCCCATCTCTGGTTCAGTCACAACCGGCTCTTGGGGCGGCTTATTCTTTTTTTCCCTTTTGCTGGGCTTTACTTGCACACTGTGGAAAAGGTAGACAGGTTAAATACAAAAAATATGAGTAAAATAAGGCATAAGGTACAACAAGTTCATATTACCCGGGAGCAGTTTTGAAGGATGGCATGTTGGACTGCATAGACTCACCGGAGGAAGGTGAAATATCCTGATAGTTGGAGTCAGAAGAATTGAGAGGCTGACGAATGAAACCCGCCAAAGGAAAAAGAAGGCGTAAATCGGAGATAACCTCAGCCTGGCGTTTCCTGGTCACATCAGGTAAGCCGGAGGAGAGTTCCGTGTCTTTGCTGGTCCGGGTCTGCCTCCGGCTCTCATAAATCTGTCGCTTCAAAAGAAATTGAGGGTCTTGGTAAGCTAAAGGATGTGAAAATCTTACTTTCCGGGTCACTCTTCAGATTTTCAACCTCGGTAAAGGCTCTGAGTCGGAGGAGATTATAGTTACCTCTTCAACAGCTTGGTTGTTGCCTATATCCTCCTGAAAGGAATTAATGTCAATAACATGATGATAAAAGAGTCAGAGGAATTAGGAGTTACCTCTTCTTCATCATCCTCAGTATCATCCAGTTTCATCATATATGAGGCGCTGGGTTTCCTCTTTCTTGAAGTTCCAGTCTTAGCGGTTTTTCTTTCGGCTCTTTTCGCTGCTCTGGCTTGTTTGGCAGCCTCATGGTCATACTTGACCTTCCAGAAGTCGCTATTTGCTTGTGAATAAGGATAAAGGGTTATGAGTAAAGGTAAGGTATAACATAATAAAGATAATTGTGGAGTATAATAACTCACTGGAGGGGCCGGGTTCTTCTTGCAGAAAGGAAGTAAGCCAAAGGCATTACTAGTCACCGTGCCCTCTTTCAGCAAAGACTGGGTTGTAGCTTCCACTGCATCATCTGGTAAGTCGTCAGGACTATGACGCAGTGGGTCGTCCTGTTCGCCTGAGTAAGTACACATTAAGCCGGGGCGGTGGCTTAACGGAATCACTCGCCAAGCAACCCAGACTCGGACTAGGTCGATGTCATCTAAACCATTCCCCAAAAGAGCTTTGATTTTCTTAATAGTGGGGGTGAGTGACAGACGCTCAACAGCAGTCAACTTGTCCGGCAGCGGGTGGTTGGATTCAAGGCGCAAGGCGCGGAAGCCGGACAACGGGTTTTCACCAGCCGGAGAAGTGTCCTGGCAGTAGAACCACGTTTGGTTCCAATCCTTTGGATGACTCGGCAGTTCAGCATAAGGGAAAAGGTAGTCTCTCCGTCGCGGAATCGAGATGCCACCAAGTTCTAGACTGGGTCCGTTGGCGCGCTCATTCTGCCGGTTCAAATAGAACAACTCCCTGAGCAAAAGTAGGTTGGGTTCTTCTCCAAGGTAGACCTCACAGAAAACTTGGAAGTTGCAGATATTTGACACGGAATTGGGCCCGATGTCTTGAGGTCTTAAGTCAAAGAAATGCAGGATGTCTCTAAAGAATTTTGAACTGGTAGGGGCAAATCCCCGTCTCATGTGATCGGTAAAAATGATCACCTCCCCTTCCTTGGGTTGAGGTTTCTCTTCAGACGGTTCAGGAGCATGATAAGACATGACATCCTTCTTGGGCAGATGGCTGGACTTTACAAACTCGGACAATTTGTTCTCTGAAACAATGGATGGGACCCAGTTGCAGGTAACCGGAGGTTTAACAGCTTTGGGTGCCATTGGGTAAATTGAAGCCTACAACAAGATAAAGGAAATTTTTCTGGTTTATTATAACCCGGAGAATAAACATTATTGGGTTATTTAAAATGGCGGCTTAAGAAGGGGCCTAATGACATGCAGGTAACTATGTGATAATGTTTAACAGCTGCAGGTATTAAAGATGATTAAGGTTTTCTTAAGTCGCCAGAGGCAAGCGGTGCTGGCAGCCGGTATTATCTTAAACCGGCTACGCGGACTACTATGGCTGAAACAGAGTCAACAGACGCAGTTTTTTTTGGCTAAGTGTGGAACAAACAGGTTTCACAAGTTGCAATCATTGTTTTGGATCAAACGACGCTCTAGAAAGGAAAATATTTCTAGATCTAAAACAGTACAGAGAAGTTCATATACTCGCGGAAGGCTTCCAAAACAAGGGAAATGAGATCTGTTCTCATACAGGATAAGCACAAACATTTTCAGCAGTAGTTCTAAGTTGTTTTTATAATCTAAACAAGGCATTGGAGGTGAGAGCTAATGGAGGTTTGTGTCAGGCGGCGATGAACGGCGACGAACTCAAGACGGTTTCAATGCAGATCTAAGAAGGGGGAAAAGAGGAACTCACAGATGCGGAAGAACTGCGGAGGGTCGCCGTCGTTTTCTGGTCAAGATCAGGGTGATGCAGCGGCCTGAGTCGGTGAAGACGAGGGGGTCGACGGCGGCGGCGGCGGCGGAGCTTGAGCAGCAAAGAAGGAGGTGCGAGGAGGAAGACGACTGAAGGAAATGAAAAAGACCTAGGTCGCATCTATTTATAAGGAGGGGCCGACCAATATGGCGCGAGAAACGAGGAGACGGAATATCATTTTACAACAACCCCGACGCCTCGATTTTCGGGATGGTTAGTAAAGGCAAAGATCCGTTGGAGGATATGACGGAATAAAATATGAGTTTTATTGAAGATGACGTCACGGAGATTTAACCCGGATCCAAATGATGATGTCACAGCGGGTTAAAGTTTCTGCACAAAACAGAAGACTGAAGGCCAGTTCATAAAGTTTTTAAAGATTGACATGAACCGGTTCAAATCAATCTGGGGCCTAATGTTGGGGATATAACTATTTATGTAAGCCGCCCAGGAGGGGCCGGGTTACGCAAAGATAAGCCCATCTAAAGCCCAAGACCAAGACATGAAGATGGAGGTTCAGTAAAGGGTCTAAAGGCCCACAGGCGTTTTATGGCCCATGGTGATAAACCGCCATGGGGGCGTGACTTGTATTGTAAGGTAGAAGTAACTAGTCACCGAGCCGGACACTGTTTATGAGCCGACCGGGACTCTGTAAGCCGGTGGGCGTCGACCCGTGTATATAAGGGGATGACCCGCTGGCGGCTTAGGGTAAGAAACAACAAATCAAGAACCGGGCATAGCGTATCTCGCTCCCTGGTCATCGAAACCTCAAGCAATTCCAACCCAACTAGACGTAGGCCTTCCTTCACCGTAAGGGGCTGAACTAGTGTAAACCTCGCGTGTCCTTTGTCCCGATTAACCCCTTCAAGCTTCCTAGCTGTGATGGCTCCACGATTAAGTCCTTGCAAGAGGACATCTGCCGTGACAATTCCACGACACATACCGTGACAAGATTTTGAAGGAGTTCAGAATAGATCAGCAAATAAGGAGTTCTTGGCTGTGTTAGGTGTGAGTATTGAGTAAGACTCAAGACCTGACCACGACAGAAGAGAGAGAAAGGACGAAGGTCGTCCCCTATGCTTTAGACATAGGCTCTACAGTATGCTATGTTGTGTACCGCATCTGAAGTGTGCCTTGCCATGAGTCATTCAAGGGGTACAAGAGTGATCCAGGAATGGATCACATGACAGCGGTCGAACTTATCCTTAGTAACTAGTGGACTAAGGAATTTTCTTGATTATGGAGGTGGTAAAAGAGTTCGTCGTAAAGGGTTATGTCGATGCAAACTTTGACACTAATCCGGATGACTCTGAGTAGTAAACCGGATTCGTATAGTAGAGCAGTTATTTGAAATAGCTCCAAGTAGCGCGTGGTAGCTGCATCTACAAGATTACATAGAGATTTGTAAAGCACACATGGATCTGAAAGGTTCAGACCCATTGACTAATAAACCTCTTTCGCAAGTGAGATATGAACAAACCCCATGGGCGTTGGATTCATTACAATCACATAGTGATGTGAACTAGATTATTGACTCTAGTGCAAGTGGGAGACTGTTGGAAATATGCTCTAGAGGCAATAATAAAATGGTTATTATTGTATTTCCTTGTTCATGATAATTGTCTATTGTTCATGCTATAATTGTATTAACTGGAAACCGTAATACATGTGTGAATACATAGACCACAACATGTCCCTAGTAAGCCTCTAGTTGACTAGCTCATTGATCAATAGATGGTTATGGTTTCCTGACCATGGACATTGGATGTCGTTGATAACGGGATCACATCATTAGGAGAATGATGTGATGGACAAGACCCAATCCTAAGCATAGCACAAGATCGTATAGTTCGTCTGCTAAAGCTTTTCTAATGTCAAGTATCATTTCCTTAGACCATGAGATTGTGCAACTCCCGGATACCGTAGAAATGCTTTGGGTGCACCAAACGTCACAACATAACTGGGTGGCTATAAAGGTGCACTACAGGTATCTCCGAAAGTGTCTGTTGGGTTGGCACGAATCGAGACTGGGATTTGTCACTCCGTATGATGGAGAGATATCTCTGGGCCCACTCAGTAATGCATCATCATAATGAGCTCATTGTGACTAAGTAGTTGGTCACGGGATCATGCATTATGAAGCGAGTAAAGTGACTTGTTGGTAACAAGATTGAACGAGGTATTGGGATACCGACGATCGAATCTCGGGCAAGTAACGTACCGATTGACAAAGGGAATTGTGTGCAAGATTGCTTGAATCCTCGACATTGTGGTTCATCCGATGAGATCATCGTGGAACATGTGGGAGACAACATGGGTATCCAGATCCCGCTATTGGTTATTGGCCGGAGAGTTGTCTCGGTCATGTCTGCATGGTTGCCGAACCCGTAGGGTCTACACACTTAAGGTTCGATGACGCTAGGGTTATTAGGAAGACTTGTATGTGATTACCGAATGTTGTTCGAAGTCCCGGATGAGATCCCGGATGTCACGAGGAGTTCCGGAATGGTCCGGGGGTGAAGATTTATATGTGGGAAGTTATCATACGGTCACCGAAAAGGTTCGGGGGCATATCGGTATTGTACCGGGGCCACCGGAGGGGTTCCGGGGGTCCACCGGGAGGGGCCACCTCTCCCGGAGGGCCTTATGGGCTATAAGGGGAAGGGAACCAGCCCCAAGTGGGCTGGGGCGCCAACCCCCCAAGGGCCCATGCGCCTAGGGTTGGGGGAAACCCTAAAGGGGGCGCCCCCCCCCCCCTTGGCTTGGGGGGCAAGCCCCCTCCCCCTTGGCCGCCCCCCCTCTAGATCTCATCTAGAGGGGGCCAACCCCCTTTCCCCTTCCCCTATAAATAGAGGGGCAAAGGGAGGGCTGCACCACCACATCCAAGGCGCAGCCCCTCCCCTCCCCAACACCTCTCCTCCTCCGCGTGAGCTTGGCGAAGCCCTGCCGGAGAACTGCCAC
>NC_041382.1:72664461-72672931 GCF_002162155.2 Triticum dicoccoides | reverse complement strand
GGCCACCGGAGGGGTTCCGGGGGTCCACCGGGAGGGGCCACCTCTCCCGGAGGGCCTTATGGGCTATAAGGGGAAGGGAACCAGCCCCAAGTGGGCTGGGGCGCCAACCCCCCAAGGGCCCATGCGCCTAGGGTTGGGGGAAACCCTAAAGGGGGCGCCCCCCCCCCCCTTGGCTTGGGGGGCAAGCCCCCCCCCCCTTGGCCGCCCCCCCTCTAGATCTCATCTAGAGGGGGCCAACCCCCTTTCCCCTTCCCCTATAAATAGAGGGGCAAAGGGAGGGCTGCACCACCACATCCAAGGCGCAGCCCCTCCCCTCCCCAACACCTCTCCTCCTCCGCGTGAGCTTGGCGAAGCCCTGCCGGAGAACTGCCACTCCATCACCACCACGATGTCATGCTGCTGTTGGAGCTCTCTTCCTCAACCTCTCCCTCCTCCTTGCTGGATCAAGGCACGGGAGACGTCTCCGTTCGGTACGTGTGTTGAACGCGGAGGTGCCGTCCGTTCGGCGCTAGGGTCATCGGTGATTTGGATCACGACGAGTATGACTCTATCAACCCCGTTCTCTTGAACGCTTCCGCTTAGCGATCTTCAAGGGTATGAAGATGCACTCCCTCTCTCTCATTGCTAGTATCTCCTAGATTGATCTTGGTGACACATAGGAAAATTTTGAATTATTGCTACGTTCCCCAACAATTGGCACCAAGGCCCCGCCGCAGGCCTCCCTAGGCCCACTCCCCCGTCTAACCCTAGAGCCCGTTCCCTCTCTCGGTCTCTTCCTCCCCTCGTTCCCGCGACCACCGCCACACATGCCCGCATTCATCGAGTCGAGGGAGAGGAGCTCCTTCGCTCGATCCCCATCCCTCTCTCCTTCGTTCACTCATCTCCCCCTCACCCTCTCGATCTCCCACACGCATACAACCAGCGCCTCCAAGGGAGACGCCCGATCGATCCCATCCTTCCTCCTGCGCCGCACACATGCCCCGCGTCACGTCCTCACACTCCACCGCCTTGCTCCCTCTCCCCGTCCCTCCAGTCCGCCGTCGCCCTGCCTCCATTCGGCTCCCTCGCCGAAGGCCGCCACCGTGACCCTGCCGGACACCGGCAACCTGGAGCACCGCGCCTCGGCCCCTGCCATGGGCACTGCGCTTGTCTTTGTCGCCCAATTGGAGCAGGACCCCGCCATGGACGAACGGCTCTGCCAAGCTTCGCCTTGCCGCCGTTCTGCACTCATTCCAGCTAGGAATCGAACGGATCCGTATTCCCCGCGTCCCCGCTGGCTGTCGTCGCCCTGCCTCCTCGCCCGCTCCGCTTTGACCAGATCACCAGGTCCCTTGCACCAGCGCCACGACTTCCTCCTCTACTCACGAGCTCAGCTTCGCTGTTGCACCTCCCTGGCCTCGCTGCCTCCGTGGGGCAGCAGTAGCACATCCACCTTGCTGTCGACCTCTTGTTGCCGTGGACCCAAGGCCACCACACTGTACAACTACGACAAGATGCACCCTGGGTTTGCCAAGACTCTATGTTGGACCTTGTGGACGACTACAGAACCCGAGACCAGGATTTTCGCCAAGTCCCTCGACGACAAGTGCGTGACTACGTAGATTGTACCAAGTACCCCTTCGTTTCGTCGAGACCGGCAAGTCCGAAGACCGCCTGTACCTCTACCGTTGCCAAGTACCTCTCCGATCCGACAAGTACCCCGATGACATGTGTACCACTACGCCCGAAGACCTTGGATGCGCCAAGTTCTACTACATGGACCGCCAAGTTCTTGTACCGGCGACTCGAACATCTATGAAAACGTGTACCTCTACCCCCGTCTTCAGAATTGCCAAGAACGCCAAGTACCCCAACGCCCGATGCCTAGAACGACTACCATTGTTGTGGATCCAACAAGACCAAGTGTATGACTACCGTCGACATGGATTCGTCAAGTTCCCCGATGACCGTGTACCACTATCGCTCCCCGAACATGAACGACCATTTCCTCTTCGACTCGTGAACCACTACTTCCACTACCATCGCCGAGGACCGATAGTACCACTACTTCTACTACCGTCGCGGAATGACTACTTCCTCTACGAACTCGAACCGCTCGAGAATGCTCCCTTGGAAGGTATAACCACCGAGATGACGCCCGTGAACGAATGTTGTGTGATGTATGAGATGCTCGTGGTTGCACCGTGTCTGAGTTGTTCTTCGCGAGTTCCTCGTTGCCTTGCCGTCGACATGTGGGGACCCGGTATCTGGGAGCACCCCATCTTCTTGCATGAGACACTCACACCCACTTCCTTTTGCACCGGTATCCCCGTGATCTACCGGATCATCGGAATGTTGCCGCGACATCATTTCCATTTCGTTGCCGTGGCACCCCTTTCTTTCTACCACGGTGACAAATGCTTCATAATGCTCTTGTCAACTTTTAATAAAAATTGCATAAACTGGCACATGTCATCCGCATCATGATAACAACATTTTAAAATGGGTAAAATTGTTGTTTGCATTAAAATGCTAATGCACATGAGGATTTACCGGAATTGTTGTTTGATGTTTCCGGACTCATTTAAAATGCCTAGCTGTGTATTTTACTCATGTTTCACCTCTTGCCATGTTAACCAACATTTAATTTTGTTGAGTACCTAATCGGGAGTGAACTAAATAATGGAATGTGGTGTTTTGTCAATATGCATCCCGATGCATATTGAGCTCCACTTAACTTGTAGTGTTGTTTATGCACTTTGCCATGCCATGCCTAATTAAACCGGACATGCATCATACTTGGTTGTGCATCATGCCATGCTTATGTGGTGGTTGTTTACTATGTTGTTTGCTTCTTTTCGGTGTTGCTTCTTCAGCTTAGTTCCGATAACGCCGCGTTTGTGAGGATTCGTTCGACTCCGTCCGTGTATCTTCTTCATGGACTCGTTCTTCTTCCTTGCGGGATCTCAGGCAAGATGACCATACCCTCGAAATCACTTCTATCTTTGCTTGCTAGTTGCTCGCTCTATTGCTATGCTACGCTACCTACCACTTGCTATATCATGCCTCCCATATTGCCATGTCAAGCCTCTAACCCACCTTTCCTAGCAAACCGTTGTTTGGCTATGTTACCGCGTTCGCTCAGCCCCTCTTATAGCGTTGCTAGTTGCAGGTGAAGATGAAGTTTGTTCCATGTTGGAACATGGATATTGTCGGGATATCATTATTACATATATTGTTTACTTTAATGCACCTATATACTTGGTAAAGGGTGGAAGGCTCGGCCTTATGCCTGGTGTTTTGTTCCACGCTTGCCGCCCTAGTTTCCGTCATACCGGTGTTATGTTCCTTGATTTTGTGTTCCTTACGCAGTTGGGTTATAATGGGAACCCCTTAACAGTTCGCCTTGAATAAAACTCCTCCAGCAAGGCCTGACCTTGGTTTTACCATTTGCCACCTAAGCCTTTTTCCCTTGGGTTCTGCAGACTCAAGGGTCATCTTTATTTTAACCCTCCCCCCACCCGGGCCAGTGCTCCTCTAAGTGTTGGTCCAAAACTAGAGCCCCTTGCAGCGCCACCTCGGGGAAACTTGAGATTTGGTTTTAGTTGTACGGATTGCTTATCCGGTGTGCCCTGAGAATGAGATATGTGCAGCTCCTATCGGGATTTGTCGGCACATTCGGGCGGCTTTGCTGGTCTTGTTTTACCATTGTCGAAATGTCTTGTAACCTGGATTCCGAGTCTGATCGGGTCTTCCTGGGAGAAGGAATATCCTCCGTTGACCGTGAGAGCTTGTGATGGGCTAAGTTGGGACACCCCTGCAGGGTTTTGAACTTTCGAAAGCCGTGCCCGCGGTTATGGGCAGATGGGAATTTGTTAATGTCCGGTTGTAGAGTACTTGAAACTTAACCTTAATTAAAATGCATCAACCGCGTGTGTAGCCGTGATGGTCTCTTTCCGGTGGAGTCCGAGAAGTGAACATGGTTCTTGTGTTATGTTTGAACGTAAGTTGTTTCAGGATCACTTCTTGATCATTATAGCTTCTCAACCGAGCTTTGCTTCTCTTCTCGCTCTCATTTGCGTAAGTTAGCCACCATATGTGCTAGTGCTTGCTGCAGCTCCACCTCACTACCTTTTCCTACCCTTAAGCTTAAATAGTCTTGATTGCGAGGGTGTGAGATTTTTGAGTCCCCGTGACTCACAGATACTTCCAAACAGTTGCAGGTGCCGATGATACCAGTGCAGGTGACACAACCCAGCTCAAGTGGGAGTTCGATGAAGATCTTGTTCGTTGTGTTGTTTCGCTTCCTGTTGATCAGTAGTGGAGCCCAGTTGGGACGATCGGGGATCTAGCAATTGGGGTTGTCTTCTTTTATTTTGGTTGCGTAGTCGGACCTTGTTTGTCTTCTGGATGATGTATGCTATATTTATGTATTGTTTGAAGTGGCGATTGTAAGCCAACTCTTTATCCCTTTTTATTCAGTACATGGGATGTGTAAAGATTACCCCTCTTGCGACATGCCTACTATGCGGTTATGCCTCTAAGTCGTGCTCCGACACGTGGGAGATATAGCCGCATCGTGGGTGTTACAGATGGTCTGCCTCGGAATCCACGCCGTACGACTGCTCATACGAGCGCTTGCGGTCGTATGAAATGCTGTCTTTTGTGTTGTTTCTTCTGGCAGGCCTCCTGTTGATCCCTTCTTTCTTCATTTCCATTTCTTTCCGTGTTCTCATGTGATTTCTTCCCTTCTTAGCCCATTTCCTGTGAAAACACATCAAAGAGAGGATTTTTAGAATTCTTTGCATTCATTAGTCATTAGTAGCAATATCAAAGCGAATATCTTGGTTTAAACTAAGGGTGAATGAGTGTCAAAATATCACTCATCAATGGGCGTATCGATTCACTTTTTTTCTACGTAACATACGCGTGCGCTCGCATGAGTGGTCTCGCTAGCTGGGCTGGCTAACATGGCTATCTTGTAGGACTTTTGTTTTGTTTTTTCTTTTCTTTCCGTTTAAGCCAAGATTTTAATATGGTTTGAATTGGCCCAAATTCAACCAATTTCAAATCCTTTGAACTCAAACCTATTTGACAAAAAACTAGGGGAAATATATATTTTAGGAAAATTATTTCCCTGCACACATGCAATTTTAAAAAATGGTTTTATGCAAATGGAAATTCATGTAGCCATTAATTAAACTCCAAATGACTTTAGGTTTTAAGAAATGGTCATTCTAGTTTCCAAAACTCCAAATATGTAGTGAAGACATGAAATGCAATGTTTCTAAATGCACATCCTAAAATTGGAAAATTTGGGATGCGACAAAACTAACCCCCTTAAGAGTAATCTCGTTCCCGAGATTCGGCGTGGTTCGCAAATAGGTGTGGTTGATTCTCTTGAAGATCATATTCTCACTCCTATGTTGCCTCCTCTTCAGTGTGTGGTCACACAAAACTTTACAGAACTTTATAACACTGGTTCGAGTGACTCTCTCAATTGTTTCCAAGATCTTAACTTGTTTCTCCTCATAGGTAAGATCCTATCATATCTGAACTTCCTCTAGAGGTACCATGTCTCTCAAGGGCGTGCCCATCATATACGGGTAACACTCATTCAGCTAAGAAATGTGAAACACATCGTGAACTGTTGACAATTTCTCTCATAATTCCAATTGATAAGCCACTTCGCCCTCACGTCAAGTACTTTGTAAGGTCCAAATCTTCGTGCTAACTTCTTGATTCCAAATCATTTCACCTTGGAAGCAATGAAACTCTGAGATAAGCTTTATCTCTAGCTTTATAGGTGACTTCCTTCCTCTTGGCATCAACATAGATTTTTTATCCAGATTGAGCGATCTTGAGATGGTTGCGAAGCAACTTAACCTTCTCCTCTGTTTCATGAATGATGCCAGTCTCATACAAACTCCTTTCTTCCACGCCACTCCAAAGCGGTGGGGTTCTGCACTTGCATCCATATAGTGCTTCAAAAGCTGTCATTTCCAATGCTTGCGTGGTAGGTGTTGTTGTAGGAGAATTCTGCATATGGTATATTCTCTTCCCAACTTGATCCGTAATCGAGAGCATAAGCTCTTAGCATGTCCTCTAATACCTGGTTTGCCCTTTCAGTCTGGCCGTCGATCCGTGGGTGAAATGCTATGCTGAATTCTAGTCGGGTTCCTAGTGACTCGTGTAACTGCTCCCAGAACTTTGATGTGAACTCGGTGCCCCTGTTAGAGACGATCTCCCGTGGAACCCCATGTCGACTCACAATCTTTGTGATGTAAATCTTTGCTAACTTGACACTAGTGTAGGTGGTCTTCACTGGAATGAAGTGTGCGACCTTGGTTAGGTGATCCACCAATACCCAAATAGAATCATAACCAGACTGGGTCCTGGAAAATCCTGTGATGAAGTTCATACCGATTATATCCCATTTTCAGTAGGTAGGGGGTAAAGGTTGTAGCAGTCCCACTGGCTTATGGTGTTCAACTTTAACTCCACTACCCACATCACATAGGGCTATTTACTCGGCTAGCTATGTCCCTCTTAATCCCCGTCTACCAAAATCATTCGTTCAGATCCATGTTGCCAGGGTGAATGGAATACGGCGAGTCATGTGCTTCTTGCATAATCAACTTTCTTAGCTCCGGGTCCTTGAGTGCACAAACTCGGCTCTCAAACCACATAACTCCACAAAGGAGTGTATGTTGTATTGTAGCACCCCCTCTCCCTAAATGTCTCCACAAGGCTGGCAAAAGGGTCTCTTCTCATTCAAAGCATTTCACAACCTCTACATCGTTACGGTTGTAGATGTAGTTTAGATTCACCATCATCTCTCTATCCGAGACTAACATAGAGCCATATCTGATCACATGCTCAGAATTGCGACAAACCGCTCTCTTAGAGCATCTCCAACAGGCGCCGGTCACGCCGCACGCAAAAAACACGTATGCTGCGCGCGCATCGCCTGGTTTGGCGCGGCGCGCAACGCTGGCTCCAGCAGCCGCGCTAAAATGCAGCGTGAGCACGCCGCTCCAGCAGCGCGCAAAAATGCAGCACCGCGACTCGCATAAACAACATATGCATTCAAAAACAAAAGCAAAAAAAATCAAAAACAAACAAAAATAAATAGTTCAATTTCGTTTATTACAACTCAAACAAACAGTTTATCGTTCAATACAACAAATAGTGCAATTAAACACAACAAATAGTTCAACAATACAATAACGAACGCACAAATCATGATGCTATTTGTCGTCCATTCCATGCCCACCACTCCTCAATGAGATCCTTCTGAAGATCATTATGCGCTGCAGGACGTCGAATGGCATGATAGGAGGCAACAAAACGGGCCACCCTTTCAGCCTCCGTCGCACTCGCACGGGATATCCCAAGAGCTCATACTGAGAGTAGTCTACATCTTGGTCACGCTCATTCTCGATGATCATGTTCTGCATGATCATACAAGCGTGCATTATGTACCAAAGCATCTTTTGATTCCAAAAATCTAACCCGTCCTCTCACAATAGCAAATTGGGCTTGCAAAATCCCAAAAGCTCTCTCCACATCTTTTCTAGCTGCCGCCTGAGCATTGTGGAAATCAAGATTTTTCTTACCTTCTGGCTTTTTCAACGGCTTGACAAAGGTTTGCCACTTTGGATAGATGCCATCCGCTAGATAATAGCCATAGTTGTATGTACGACCATTTGCTACAAACTGCACCGGTGGCAACTCCCCATTTGCAATCTTACTCATCAGTGGTGACCGGTTGACAACATTAATGTCATTCAAAAATCCAGGCATTTCAAAGAATGCATGCCAAATCCAAGCCTCTTGATCGGCCACCGCTTCAAGGATTATAGTGGAACCCTTTTTTTGGCCGTCGAATTGCCCATGCCATGCCTTTGGACAATTCTTCCAAGTCCAATGCATGCAATCTATTGAGCCAAGCATGCCAGGAAAGCCGCGAGCTTAGTTCATCGCTAAAAGCCTTGCGACGTCTTCAACGTTGGGAGATCTCAAATACTCCTCGCCAAACACTTGCACAATTCCGACAGCGAAGCGCTTGACACACATGATGGCTTGGCTCTCACCCATAGCCAAGTGATCATCAACTAGATCAGCCGGTATACCGTATGCCAACATACGCAAAGCGGCTGTCACCTTCTGAAAGGTGCTATGCCCGAGCTCTCCGGCGGCATTCCTCCTTTGCTGAAAAAAGCGGTCATGGCTCGCTAGTTTCTCTGCAATGCGCCTGAACAACTCGGTGCTCATCCTAAACCAGCGACGAAAATACGACTTGGAGTATGTGGGATTCTCCGCAAAATAATGCCTGATCAATCTGTTGTGGGCATCGATCCTATCCCTCCAAATTTTTTGCCGACCCATAACCGAACCACCGTGTTTCGGTTTTTTATTAATATGCATAGCTAGGATCATTGCAAGATCCTCCTCCTCTTCCATATCAAATTCTTCTTCGGAAGCGCCG
>NC_041382.1:72663333-72664206 GCF_002162155.2 Triticum dicoccoides | reverse complement strand
GAGCGCGCGGGAGCGGGCGCAGCAAATAAGCGGCGCGCGATTGCGTTTCGGCCCGCGCGCTGGACTACGTATGCCGCGCGCGCGGTTTTCGCGCGCCCGCTGAAGCAGTTATTCCGGTTGCGCGCACGCTAAAAAGGGGGATTTTGCGGCGCGGCGCTAGTTTGGCGCGCCTGTTGGAGATGCTTTTACAGACCAACATGTCCCGGGCCTGAATCATAGAGCGCTGATGCCCAATAGAGGCTTTTAAGTCCGCGCGTGTGCGGACCAACACCTAACGTGACCAATGAAACGGAATCAAACACGCCCAAAAGGTCTGGAGTACCATCGGAAGAAGAGAGCGACACGAACGCAGGCAGCAACACACGTACACCTGGTCCCGGACGAACCCAAGCCATCCGTCCATTCCACCAGCGCAAAGGATCACACGACAGGACGCCGCGAAAGCAACGCCGAACCCGAGCCATGCCTCCCCACCCAGTTAACGCCGCCCGCGCCTCCGTGTCTCTACACCGCACCTAATCCCCACCCCACGCCCTCGACGGCGCGCGCGGCGCACACGCGACACGCACACGCCTCGGCCCCACCACCCCGCCTCGCATCGCGCGGCGGCCGCCTTCGCGAATCGCGAGAACGCCCCTACCTAGTCGGCACTCGGCAAACTTCGAGGAAAAAAGAAAGAAGGAAAAAAAAAGCTGCGGCCCGCTCGCTCGCTCGGTGCTGACGAAGAGAGAAGGACCGGTCGAATCCACCACGGCCAGGCCGGCCGTTTCTCCTCCTTCCTTCCGTAAAACGCCGGTAAAAAACCCCGTTGACGCGGCCGCCGCCAGCCATCCAGCCGATCTCCCCACCCCCTCGGGCCCCGTATAAATAAGC
>NC_041382.1:72638177-72663133 GCF_002162155.2 Triticum dicoccoides | reverse complement strand
ACCCCCGCGCCCCCCGTGGCCTCCCTCTCCCCCCTCGTCACGCCTCCGCCCCCGCCCCCGCCCCGTCGCCAAATTACGCTTGGCCCCTCGCCCGCCGCGGGGATCCCTACCCCGGCGCCATGGTCGACACCAGGCGCAGCTCCGCGGGGAAGCGCCGGGCCTCGTCGGAGGAGGCCTCGCCCCCGACGCCCCCGCCCGCGGCGGCCCCGGACTCGGGCGACGCGGCGGGGGCATCGGCGTCGGCGCCCGGTGCGGAGGCCGCCTCCCCACCGCCGGCCCCGCGTAGCCGGTCGGCCAAGCGGGCCAAGGCCGCGGTCCGCCCCCTGCGCGCGTTCCTCTGTTTTTGTATCGCTGATGATTTCCGGGAACCGATTGATCTGATTATTCGTTGCTGTGCGGTGGTGGTGGTGGCAGGGCAAGACGACGCGCCCGGTGTCGGCCCCCGTGTTCGAGGCCGCCGCCAAGGCAGCGGGCCGCGCGATCGAGAGCTCGCAGCTGAGCGCGCCGGCCGCGGAGAGGTCCGCCGGGGCCGTCGCGGCGTCGTCCACGGTGTCGAATTCAGGAGGTGCGTGCTGTTGGGTTCCGAGTTCGCGGTTCGTTTCAGGAGGGGCCAGGGCTTGGTTTAGCCCGGGGGGAGGTTTTTGATTGCTCTTCTTTTGCTGAAGCTTCAGCGAGGAAGAAGAGGACGCCCAGGCGTCTGCCTCCATCTGACGAGACGACCGCGGAAGAGATGACGCAGTGGAAGACGAGGCGCGGGGCGGCCAGTAGCCGGACTCATGCTTGGGCCAGATTGATTTCCCAATCTTCTCAGGTCTGTTGTTTAGGAGAACTCACTGATGAGAGGAACAGTGCCACAATTCTATTTGGTGACCGCATAGCATCTAATCAAGTTATTTGACGGACAATTAAACTGCTGTAGCCTTCTTAGCTATCAAACAGCACAAACATTTTAGTAAACTTAGCAGATTTTAATTCAAAATTCATTTTGGTACAAATCTGTGTCTTGAGTGGGTCATTATATATGTCTGCCAAAGCTCTATTGTGAATCATCTGTCATATAACGCTTCATGCATGGCTTTAGTTGGCAACACAGGACCATTATGTGCTGTTAGAGCTGAAACTAGCTTTTCTTCAAAATGGAGCGAAGAACCATTCCATCTAAGTTATCCAAATACCAGAGAACATCGACTAGTTATTCTCGTTTTGCTACTGTTTGCTGGCTTCTGTACAGTATCTACTTCCTGTCATTATTTGGCCCGACATGTATAATGCCTTTGTCAGAGTTTTATTAAACATTGTGATTTTTGTGTATGTGGGTTTTGTAATCTTGCGCTAGTAACTGTTCAGTAATTTTTAAATCATCATTCTGATATTTATCTTGAGTTTCCAGTCTCCTGCATTCGCAACTATAGGATTGTTATTGTCTTCCTGCTCAAATTTAAGCGTACTAAGCTACAAATTTAAGCGTACTAAGCTAATACTATTAGCTTAGTACGCTTAAATTTTGCGAATGATATCATGTTTAGATGCCAATCCTTGCCAGTTGCCACAGCCACCATTGAGTCATTTAATTTGTCTTGTGGACTTGCGTAATCATCTTATTTGTAAAATCTTGAACGTTTTTTTCTACAACTGAGTAGGAACATCTTACGTTACTCTGAAATTGTCTGGAGGTTCATTTGGACCATTTGATACAAATGAGTCACATTGGATCAAGGGTGATCCCTGTTGTTGGTGCATACATGCATAGCAAATACCATTTCACAGTTACTTGTTTTTTAGTTGCTGACATCTGTTTTTTGTAACCGTGTCAAATAGCCTACCATTTTGTCAATTCCCCACTTAGTTCTGTAGTATTGGTAATTTAGTCTTAACATTTACTAATTCTAAACAATTATCTTTGCTAATGATTATATTCTTCTTTCTGCTGTTCAGTATCCCACGGTTCCTATTTATGCTTCCTATTTCACCGTTGGCCATGGTGGTAAACATGATTTGAAACTGACGGACGCATTATCTGGATCACTTGTTTGCAGACTGAGGCATGTTAGGGTATGGTTGCATTCTTAATTTTATTAATTTATTATTAGTACTCCGTTCTTCCTGCATTCATCATTTTGAGGTTTTGACTGTCAATTTTGACCTGTTTACCAGAGGGGTGCTGCCCTTGAGGTCTCTATATCCAAAGTTGTCTATGTAAATGGGAAGGCCTTAGACAAGGCTGCTAAGGTCACCTTGACTGGAGGCGACGAAGTTGTTTTTAGTTCACTTGGGAGGCATGCTTATGTATCCTTTTTTTGTGACTGACCGCTTTCTTAGTACATGTGTATTGCTCCTATCTGTGATTACGGGCATGTCTGGATGTTTTTGCCACTGTGCTTTGTTAAGCAAGACTAGCAATGTTTGGTTCTCCTGCCTTGCAAGCGAAATGAGATTGTGCTTTCTATGATAGTATAATTTGTTGCTCAACATATTGTATGTATTTATTTGAAACTATGTAGTGGACTACACCAGGGAAAACTTTACAGGCTAACAATGCCCACATGGAAGAAGTGGGAGCTAATGTGGGCCTGCCAAAATTTGGCCTTACTAGGCAAAGTTAGATGGACAGATGTTGGGGTTAGGTTGCATTTTAGGCGTGGAAGTCCTTAATATGTTGGAAGATATTTCAGCCTCTTCCAGAGGAAAAATCAAGCACATCAATCCTTTCTTCCCCGAGTTTTGTTCAGCAAGGGCAGCATCCAGTTATGAAAGGCACACTGGATCATTTATCATCTAAAAGGGCCAAGTTATCAGTGCCGTTTAATTTTGGTAGTGGCTGCTCTCCATTGATTCCTCATGGTGAGATAGCTTCATTTCTTCCCTAAGGCCCTCCTAATCCCTAACATTTTAGAAAAAAGGGATGCAACATAAGACGACTTCTGTTTTTTTATCTTGTTCATCAAAACTGGGTACTCCCTCCATTTTCATTTACTCTGCATATTAGATTTGACTGAAGTCAAACTTCATAAAGTTTGACCAAGTTTATAGATTTCTTTGAACATCTACAATAAAAATTCTATATGATGTGAAAGTATATTCAATAATGAATGAATCTAATGGTATTGATTTGTTATTGTATATGTTACTCCCTCCGTCTGAAAATACTTGTCATCAAAATGGATGAAAAGGGATGTATCTAGAACTAAAATACATCTAGATACATCCCCTTTTATTCATTTTGATGACAAGTATTTCCGGACGGAGGGAGTAATATTTTTGTCTATAAACTTCATCAAAGTTTACAAAGTTTGACTTTGACCAAAGCTAATATGTGGAGTAAATAAAAATAGAGGGAGTACCTTTTATTTGTTATTATGATGAAAGAGAAAAGTGAGGCTAAACAGATCTCTTTTTTGTTCACTAGATACAGAGATAGTCAGCAGTTTATGTAAAACAATGGAGGAGCAGAACCAGTTCTCTTCTGAAGAAAATGTGCCATTTGCTCAACATAAACTTTTAAAAGAAGATCTGAAGAAGGCAGTTGTTAGTGCAAGTGATATATCAGAGTCATTTGATAGTTTTCCATATTATCTGAGGTATCTAGATTATTACTCTCTTCATGAAAAAAAAACAGCTCTTTTGTTATATTGTTCGAGATATAGAAATATATATGATTTGATGCATCTCTTAGGCCCTCTTTGGTTCATAAGTCCTAGGACTTTTTCTAGTCCCAACTAAAAAGTCCCTTCCTGTTTGTTTCCAGGGACTAAAAAGTCCCTAGTCCCTCCCTAGAGGTTATTAAATGACCATGTTACCCCTAGTATATAGAGAAATAACAACCAAACAACACCATGGGGCGGTGGGCCAATGGGTGCATGGAGGGGCATTGTTGGAAAAGTCCCAAAAAGTCCCAAAAAGACTCTCCTTGAGAGTCTTCTTCATTTAGTCCCAAAAAGCAACTTTTAGTCCCTAGTAGTCCCTCCTATTTGGTTAAAAAGTCTCTAAGAGGGACTTTTTCTAGTCCCTACACCAAAAAGTCCCTGGAAACAAACACCTCCTTATTATCCTTCATTTTAGGAGCATATAATGTTTATTTTGTACTTCACATAATAAGTAAAGAAATTCTTATAATGATCCTATAGAAGGATGATTTCTCCCCAATTGCTTAGTTCTGTAATTTCACAAACCCCATCTCTCTTCTTATTTGTTATTCCTCGTAACATCCTTAAAAAATGTAAGAAAAATAATTGCAATGCCATTCTCATTTCTAAATCATACTTTCTTTTAGCTAGTAAGCTGTGACGCCATTTTCTAAAAAAAGTAAGATGTGACATAATGGCAGGCAGAATGATCGGTTGGTCATAGTGCATGATAATTGGATATACTAAATCTTGCTCCTACAAATGTTTCAATTGGTTATAGTGGTTCGTTGGTCACCTCCTCTCACCCTGATGTGACCCATTAGATCTGTTGCAAACAGTGGAGATGTTAGTCCTGTTTGACACCAAAATTAGTATAAAGTTACCCCCCAAGTGGCTCAAGTGTATGAACAATCACATAGGCTTAAGCTTGGCATCACCATCAATTCATTTTGTGAGTAGCAACCTATTGGATATCTAATAATCTAAGTTGTTTTATATTTTGCAAGACACAGGCATTTAGCAAGTGAGTACTGATTACTCGAGTACAACCTACTTTTTTTTCCAGTTAATTTGGCCTGTTGCATATTGATTGATTGGTCTCTGGTGGTTAAGAACTATCTTTGATGCCTTCTCATCCTTGCAGTGAGAATACCAAAAGTTCTCTCCTGACACCAGCACATGTAAATTTGTGTTGCAAGGAAGCCATGGAGTGGACAAAAAAAATATCTTTTATTTCTCAACGAGTACTATTATCTGGTCCAGCAGGTATTAGTTATACTTGATGAAATTATGGGGTATTGCAGTTAGTGATTTTGTATATTTGTTAAATGCTAAATGCTTGGATTGTTTAAAAAAAAAGGGCAACCTGGTGCATGTAGCTCCCGCTTGCGCAGGGTCCAGGTAAGGGTCCGACCACTTTGGGTCTATAGTACGCAGCCTTTCCCTACATTTCTGTAAGAGGCTGAAATGTAGGGAAAGGCTGCGTACTATAGACCCAAAGTGGTCGGACCCTTCCCTAGACTGGAAATGCTTGGATTGTTTACTAAAAACAAATTTACTTTTTGTAGGGTCTGAGATATACCAAGAAACATTGATGAAGGCTCTCACCAAACACTTCGATGCTAGGCTGCTCGTCGTAGATTCATCATTGCTGTCGAGTGTAAGCCTCTTAACCATGCCATGCTTATTCTTCTTGCAGTGGACTGATGATATATTGAACAGCGCCACCGCAGCTCATTTTGAACAAACCACAACCTATTCTATTGTAGGCCTTATCTTTTTGTAAGATGACAGATATGCGCCTTCTTTTTCGTGAGATGAAATATATGCTTCAACTATTCTATTTTACCTTTTTGTCCAATGCTGCTAGTATTTTCTGGAAGCTCGAAATGTTTTCTTCTTTCAGAGTTTGAACTTTGTAAACAAGCTGTACAGAAGAGTTGCAGTAAACTCACAAGACTGGTGCTGTTTATAAATACATCCGAAAAGATGTAGCATTAGTTAATTTCACCATAAATGAATCAGGTGACACCTTGAGATGTAAACTAGAAAATGATGTATGCTGTAAGTTACACACTGATGCAACTGCATGCTCGCTTTAAACAGTTGCATATGAATTGTGTGCAAAAGGAGAGGGACAGGGGGTGGGGGTGGTGGTCTTTTCTTTGGTATTTCTTTAGTTCGAATTCAAATGCCAACACCTGAGTGTCATTTATTTTCAGGGACAGTCTTCAAAGTCAAAGGAATCAGAGCCGTACAAAAAAGGTAAGGCTATCATGACTCTGTTATTAGCACTAAATTTTCTTTGCTATTTTTTGGCAACTATTTTTAAGTCTAGATGTTGAGAGTACCTGTTGAATTGAGTATGGTGGCCCTGCATTTGTCCGTGGTACTATGAACGATGAAGAGACTACTGTTTGTTTTTACAATATTTTCTTAGTGTAATGAAACAATCTGATGTAGCGGTAGTAATGCTTCTGATATTTTATTCAGGTGATAGGGTGCGATACATTGGTTCTTTGCAGTCAACAAGGTTTATCCTCGAGGGACAAAGGTGTGTCCCATACCTTAAGATTTGTTTTTTTAAATGTGCATCCTTTCAGCTTCCTGCGCCACATGTGTGAATGTCCCAGGAGCTTTTTTTTATGTAATTTTTTCTCTTGGTTACTCTTAGTACCTTACATGCTATAGCAGTTTTGAGTAGGAGGGTTTACAGATAGAAAATTATTTGTGCTGTGCAAAGCTGGAAAACCTATTGTATGATATACGATGATCGTGAATTGCTATAGAGAGTTTGCAGTAACTGGTAGCAGCTATAAGCTTTTTTACATGGGTCTGGATTTAGCCCTGTTTGCAATGCAGGATTCTCATATGAAATTTTCAGGAAACTGCACCCCAACTTGTTTGGGACTAAAGGCTTTGTTGTTGTTGTTGTTGTTGCACATCCAGCGGGAGTATAAGTTTCGTTTTGTATGAAATTTTTACATTCGAAATGGGTTATATGGAAAAGTAGATCTGATGCAATAATCATGAGAATCATCCTTTCTCCATTTTCCTGTAAATATTGCATATTATATTGTACTGCATTGATCTTTTGTACTTAAGTTGCATAGTCTATCTTAGATGGCAGTAGGTTTTCTTATTGGATAAAAGAACCAGGCTGGTTTGAGTCCCTGCTTGTTGGTCTGACCTGTGATGATATGCAATGATCGCTAACCATATGGATTTTCTGAATTATTACCTATTATGTTAGCATTCCACCCCTTTGTTTGCAATTGACCTCTCTTGTTGTTGCCATCTGCATATTTTACTTGCATCTATTAAAAATTTATGCCAAATTATACAATCTGCAGAGCTCCAGATTATGGTTCCCAGGGTGAAGTGCGACTTCCTTTTGAGGAAAATGGATCCTCAAAAATCGGAGTCAGTTTTGACAAACCAATTCCTGGGGGCATTGATCTAGGAGGCAATTGTGAGGTTGATCATGGTTTCTTCTGTTCAGGCGAGTTTTTCTTCTGTTGTTCTTATGTACTTCTTAAATGCAGTGTTTTTTGCCATTTATTGCTATATTGTTAATTTTTGTAACAACTTACTTATGCCTATTTGTATTTCCAGTTGATTCTCTGTGCCTCGATGGTCCAGGATGGGAAGACAGAGCTAAACATCCATTTGATGTAATATTTGAGGTTTGTACGATCTTCGCAACCTTACTTTTATCAGCATTTGTCATTTTTTCCTATTACTCACTGGAATTTTATGCAGTTTGTTTCTGAAGAAAGTGCGCATGGACCCCTTATCCTATTTTTGAAGGACGTTGAGAAAGTGTGTGGAAACACTTACTCTTATCATGGTCTAAAGAGCAAGCTCGAAATTTTTCCAGCAGGTGTTTTTGTTATTGGGTCTCAGACCCAGGCAGACAGTCGGAAAGATAAGGTACTTACTGTAAAGATAATCTGCACCTGATTTCTAAGTATTCATTCTTTTAGCTAACAAAAAAGATGTTTATACAGCTAAACGGGTCTCCTTTCCTTTCGAAGTTCCCATACGGTCAAGCAGCAATACTCGACCTTGCGTTCCAGGTGCCTTTTCTGGTTTTGCTGGAAGTATCCCTACTTATGCCATGCTAGTGTAGGGACTCCATGGCACTACAACACATTGTCAGCTTATACTGAAAGGATATTTCTGATATATATATCTCAATTGCTTATTATCTTGTCCACTGTATTATTTTTCTTACTGGACCCTTTTATCAATTAAATTAAATAATGGTTTCTGTCATAAGTGCTCTGTTACACTTTTTTGTTGTTACAATCTAATGTACACCAATGCAGGATAGCTTTGGCCGGGTGAATGATAAAACCAAAGAAGCAGCGAAGACTGCGAAGCATGTCACTAAACTTTTCCCCAGTAAAGTGACAATACAACCACCACAGGTATGCCATTTGTGTTACTCAACAATGATGTCTACTTGGTAGTGTCCTCTCCTAGTTATAACTCTAAATACATGCTACAGGATGACTTGGAACTCTCAAAGTGGAAACAGCTATTGGATCGTGATATTGAAATTCTGAAAGTGAAGGCTAACATTTCAAAAGTCCAGTCTGTAAGTATTAATTAGTGACTTTTCATTTTGTATATTACTTTTGGACTATAATAGACTTAAAAACCTTCAATGTTCTTTTGCTCTCGAACATACCCAATGTTATTATGTTTCAGTTTTAAGTAACTGCTTGTTTGCACACCCCTGTTATTCAATTATCATATGTTCTCTTCAGCCTAATGTCTTGCGTTTTATATGTTAGTCTTTCCCTATGTAGCTGGGAGTCCAAACATGATTACTAAAAAAAAGTATGTCATTAAGCTGCTATTAGATTCCCAGAGTGATTAGGATGTTCTGATTTTTATTTGACAATTTTCTTACGTTTTGTTGAAACTTTCGATAGATTTGCCTCCACTATGGGACAAAATAGTATTCCTGCATCACCTGTATTAGTGCGACCTCTAAAAATGGAATTGTCGCTCCACTCCACTGATGTTGCTGTTCCTTATATCTCTTGGTTTAACTAATGTCTTTATGCAATCGGATGCAGTTTCTAACTCGCAATGGTCTGGAATGTGCTGATGTAGAGACCACAGTATGTGTTAAAGATCGAACTCTTACAAATGAATGTGAGTAGTCATTCCTACATGATGTTTTATCCTGTATAATGTCCATGTAGCATCATCTGTCTATTGTTTTTGTTTCCAGGTGTCGATAAAATAGTTGGTTATGCTTTGAGTCATCAAGTTATGAATTCTACTGTTCCAACTCCTGGAAAGGATGTGTTACTTGCTCTTTCTGGTGAAAGGTTTATTCTCTAACCTTGTACACTTCACAAAGTTGTGCAAGAAAGTTCTTTCTGGTTCATCTAATGATTATCTTACTGAAATTGTTGCATTTCAGCCTTCAGCATGGGGTTGATTTGTCGGAAAGGATGCAAAATGACCATAAGAAAAAGAGCACAAAGAAATCACTCAAGGTGACTTTCGTCTTTTTTTCTTAATAGCAAAGATCACCTCATGTATATGACTTGACCTGGCCATGATCAGCCTGGCCCAGTTATTTATTTGAAGTGTGCAAATAAGTCAGATTGAGTTTGAGTTTCATCTATTATTTGAGGCTCTGGGTCATTATCACATTAATGGTGTCTAATGCCAATGACTTACATGCATTCCTTTTCATTGTAGGATGTTGCCACGGAGAATGAATTTGAAAAGAGGCTTCTTAGTGATGTTATCCCTCCAGATGAGATAGGTGTTTCCTTTGATGACATTGGAGCACTAGAGAATGTCAAGGAAACTTTGAAGGAATTAGTGATGCTTCCATTGCAAAGGCCAGAGTTGTTCTCCAAGGGACAACTTATGAAGGTACAAGGCATTCTTAATCTTCATTATTTATGCTTAATATTCTTCTAAAACAATCCACATGTTCCTTCTGTGAGTCCTCTGTTTCACCTGTAACAATGGCTCCTTGTTTTGTCATTTACCTTTATAGTTAGGTATCCTCCTTTCTGCGCTTATGACTCATCCTTGTTGAGTGGTTCTGTAAATATTGTAATGTTGTTCACCTGCGGTGTGTCCATCATCTCCTATTCATTCTGTGCTTTCTAGCATTTTGAATTATAGTTAGATATCCCCCTTTCTGCGCTTATGACTCATCCTTGTTGAGTGGTTTAGTAAATATTGTAATGCTGTCCACCTGTGGTTTGTCCATCATCTCCTATCATTCTGTGCTTTCTAGCATTTTGAATTTATGTATGATGCTTTTGTGAGCCTTCTGTTATACAGCTTCACTTTCTAAATATAAGACGTCCTGTTAGTAGTGTCAAAAAACATCTTACATTATGGGACAGGAAGTGGTTAATATCATGCAATCCCAAATTTAATTGAAAAGAGCAACAAGAATCACTTCAAACTGAATGTAGCAGGTTGAATACTGCCGTTATCATATTATTCTCCTTATTAATTAGTATTTCTTAACTTACCCAGTGTGCAATATTGTTCTGATTTTTCATTTTGCACCAGCCATGTAAAGGAATATTGCTTTTTGGTCCACCTGGTACGGGGAAGACCATGCTTGCTAAAGCTGTTGCAACAGAGGCTGGTGCTAACTTCATCAACATATCAATGTCAAGCATTGGCTCGAAGGTTTTCCCATAACAGATATTTATCTAGATTGCTCTCCATTGTTAGTTCTACATTTTCTTACCTGTAATTGTAACAGTGGTTTGGCGAGGGGGAAAAATATGTGAAAGCTGTGTTTTCACTTGCAAGCAAAATTGCTCCCAGTGTCATTTTTGTGGATGAGGTCAGTCAAAAAATTTCATCATCATTGATGATTTGATTATGATTCAACAGGCTGCAGAATAATAGTGTCTTAATTAAGAGACCTTGCTGTGTCCCCTGTTTTGCAGGTTGACGGCATGCTGGGTAGACGTGAAAACCCAGGGGAACATGAAGCCATGCGTAAAATGAAAAATGAATTTATGGTGAACTGGGATGGTCTGAGAACAAAAGACAAAGAACGTGTATTAGTACTTGCTGCCACTAATAGGCCGTTTGATCTTGATGAGGCTGTTATTAGGAGGCTCCCAAGGAGGTATGGGTATACATATTTTAACAAATAAATGCAAATTGTGACACTGGCATTGCCAACCAGCCATAATTCTTCTGAAACTTTTGTTTAGGTTGATGGTGAATTTACCAGACGCAACCAATAGGAAAAAGATTATTAGTGTAATACTAGCCAAAGAAGATTTGGCAGAAGATGTAGATCTGGAAGCAGTGGCTAGCCTGACTGAGGGGTATTCAGGCAGTGATCTGAAGGTATTTAATTTTATGTTAAGCTTATTTGTTTCTTATTTGATTTCCTTTTTAAACAGGTAATTTCCATATTCTTTCTGCTGACAACTTGAATTTTCCCCAGAATCTGTGTATTACTGCTGCACATAGTCCCATAAGGGAAATCCTTGAAAAAGAGAAGAAGGTTAGTTTTAAATTCTTAATTTCTTGTACTACTTTCCTATGTGTTGTCAGTTTTACTGATTAATAATCTCTGATCCTTCTGATTTCTCTCAATGTTTCTGATGTTATCGATGCTTTTAGAATATCTGGTTAACCATATCATTAATGATTTGAATTGATTTATTTTTTATTATCCTTGTTGAGGCTACATCAGACCTCTAATCTATCATCTTGTGTCTACTTGCAGGAGAGATCCTTGGCAGAAGCAGAAAACAAACCATTGCCTCCTAAGTATTCTAGCAGTGATGTCCGTCCCCTAAATATGAGTGATCTCAAACAGGCACACGAGCAGGTAAATAGTACTGCTACTTTTTTCTGGAAAAGAAGAGAAAAATAAACTTAATGCAAATCAGACTCAACTACACCAGTAGATTTGATGCCCCTCACGCCTGCGGAACTTAATCCATCAAATATATAACAAATGCTGATCACAGCTCTTGCGGGCTTAGTTTCAAGATTGGAGTGTAATGCTAGTATTGATATGTTCTGGGTTGTAGCGTCAATTTGTTTCTAGGATATACTCCCTCCGTCCCAAAATAAGTGTCTTAAGTTTAGTACTAGTACTACTAAAGATAGTCCAAAGTTGAGACACTTCGGGACGGAGGGAGTACTAGAATAAATTAAGGTTACCCGCATTGTCATATATGTTTTTTCATCTCCAAGTTGTTGATAAAAGTGTGATCCTAACGTAACGTAACTTGCCTCGTGTGTAGGTATGTGCAAGTATATCATCTGATTCGACAAATATGAACGAGCTTGTTCAGTGGAACGAGCTTTACGGTGAAGGCGGATCTAGAAAGAAGACACCTCTAAGCTACTTCATGTAGCTTATGTCTAGTCTGTACATAGAGCAGAAGCATTATAGTGAAACGACTGAGAAGATAGGCAATGAATAGCTCTGTTGGTTTTCATTTATAGGCAATTTTTTTGAGTCAATTGTTTTGTAATGTCAGTTTGGAGTTCCTACAGATAGCGTAGGACCTGGTTGGTCCACCATTCTCCTTGAACGGTCAAACCTGTATGTAGACTGAGCATCAGAATACAGTTCAGTTAATTGATGTTCCAGCCAGTGCGAATCCAGTTAGGTCTTGTATACAGTACATGGTGCTTAGGAAAATAAACCAAGTTAAGCATCAGTGCTTATCCCTATAGAAGGGGTGCCTAATTGAGTGTCTACTCTTTACAAATAATTATGCATCTTTGCATTGTACAAGGCCTTAATTAAGACCTTAATTGATGTGGTATGTTCCTCAGTGATTTGCACCTTTAGGTCAACGCATGACCCTGGTCGAGAGTTAGAATCTACACGCGTAGTAGTTAACACTGATGGCCATCGGACGATTGAAGTCATCGGGTGGGAATGAACAACTTGCACTGATCGAACCTGGGGAACAAAGTGTGTTTTGTTATACCCATCTTAGGCGACGCTGAACATTTTTGGCAGTACAAACGACCGCATATACGCAAATCTTGAGACTAACAAAGTCATCGCAAGTTGATGGAGATGTCGTGTCGCACTACATGGAATCAAAATCACTTGTAGATCATGTCATCTGTGTCACACTACGAAGTCGTTCTACTCGCAGTTGCATACACGGTAATTCACACGAAGAAAGACTATACAAGTCTCTATTCTGTTCTGGTTTTGCTTCACATGGTGCGATTCATGAGCCCGTAGACGAGCACGAGCCCCATGATGAGCGAGTCGTCGACGCCGGGCTCCACCACCAGGGCGAGCACGTCCTCCCCGAGCGCCACCCCGCCCGCCGTCACCTTCCTCTTCACCTCCGCCACCACCAGCCCGGTGCCGGCGTCCACGATCCTGCAGCACGCTCGCTTCCCTGCGCGCGCCCCGCCGTCGTCGTCGATCATGTACCGCATGGCGCGGCCGGCGTCGCTCTCGAACTCGCACGGCGACGACGACGGGCGGCGGCCGCTCCGGTGGAAGATGCCGCTGCGCGGCCGCGCCACCTTGAACCACGCGCTGGCCTCTTGCTTCCGGCCGGTCCACTTGTACCCTTCCCACTTGCCAAACGCCAGCTTCTGCAGGAATCCACAATTAAGTAACCAGTCAGAAACATCGATCATACATTCGTTTGAGCGCCAACATAGTATTTCATAGACCTTATGATATTCTCAGCAAAGGAAAATGTACACACCTTCTTGTGTATGTTGACGACGATGTTGCCGCGGAGGTCCATGAGGCAGACGTTGTCGCTGCACTTGGAGCCGTAGTTGTCGACGCGGTAGACGATGTGGCCGTCGGAGTCGTACACGGTGCACCCCCGCCCGTTGAGCACCAGCGACTTGAGCCACAGCGTGAACACCTTCCCCCTTCCCTCGCCCGCCGGCGACGAAGAAGAAGAAAACGACGGCGAAGAGTGTACCCTCGCCATCTCTACCCGTACTAAGTGTTGCCCTCTGTCCGTCTGCACACTGACGTGCCTCTCTATGTGATCTGGTCAAGTAAGCTAGGGCTCGATATATACACAGAGGATGGGGAAGAGAGCAAAAGCGCAAAAGTGCTGGTGACGTGGTTGCTGGCTCGCTTAAACTATCTGGATCCAGAGGAAGACAAGTTGGGATGATGCTCTTTTTGGAGTATTAGTTAGTTAACCAGATATTAAAACCCCCTTGAAACACATTTATGCCATGCATGCTTATCGAGCTGTGGCGGCAATTGGGCAAATAGTCTATTCGTGTCCAAGTTCTAGTGCCCCCCGCCCCCCTGCGTGTGGTTCGTGCCCTATCTTTCATGCCCAAGCACTGAAACCAACAGCAGGCCAACCATTTCATCTTCAGCGTAAGACAAAGCTAGCTCAAAATGGCCGTGCTTGATTAGTAAACTCGAACCGGAGGCGTTGACAGCGACATGCATGCCTGAAAGGCACGCACATTTTGACATTCACAACGGCCCTTGGTACCTCATAGGATCGGACTTAAAAGTAGTAGCAAGAAAGGTGCATGCGTCGAGATGCTGCCAGTCGCTTTTTGCATGGGCTTGGAACTGCAGTTGCTGACGGGACGAAGCAACAGCAATACTCTACTACTTATCAGGCAATAATGCGGATTAGAAGTGCTTAAATAAGGCAAGTAGATCAGGTCGAGATGTCTAGTCAGCCGTAGCAGGCGGGAGGCAGCACTCACGCCCGTCGTCACCAAAGCGGAAAAGGAAAAGCGCCACACAAGGCTCCAAGAAGGAACTGATTTTTCCATCCAGCCGATGCTATTGGCAGCTGATGCGCGCGTACTTGTAATATATGTTAGTCCGCATAGTAGGTCGAGGTCGACGGTGATGCGAGCCGGTTCAGTCCGGGGCTGCAGATAAGCACTCGAGGTCTTGAGCAGAGAGCAAAAGGACACACATATGCATATGCTTCCATTGTTAAGTACCGACTCTCGTGTAATATCTCTATTGTTTTCAGACAGGAGATTTTGGGCAGTACAATAATAGTGGATTGCTGTTGCTATTTCTAGGCCGTGTCTGGGAAATGCCCATTTCCAATGATCTCTGAGACGTACAATTATTCAATTTTCGGTGGATATATAAATAATAATATAGGGTACTAATCTACGCGCAGATATTGGAGATGCCCATGGTAATGATACAAGGCAACTCGAAACGGGGCCAGAGGTTGTTGCCTGCTGCTGGGCTTAAGCAATTTTTAAATTCTGGATCGGCGAAATTCATCGAGTTAAACTGGTGATCCTGATCTGGATCGTGATACAGTGGTCCTGACCCTGATTCGGTGGTCCTGATCCTGTTGATTAAGTGGCAGTTTAGCACCATGTTATTGACACAAATAGCAATCGACAATGTGTACAGATGCTTGCCTTGTCAAAATCGAGGTGCCTAGCTATATCTGTTCGGTGAGTGGTTCTGGCTGGGACGCTAGCCAGTAGCCATGTTCATGCGATCACGCTCAGCTCGTTTGAGTCATGGAGCAGATCATAAGGCGGCTGGAGCTGGGTTTGATCTATTCGGAGCTCTCGTCGACCAAAAACATGTGCCTTCTCTCCCTGCCCTGACATGTCATATCGTTTGGTTTGAGATGAGCTGACTGAATGTGTGAGTTCAAATTTGATATGCATTGCTCTTCTTTTTCATTGTTTCTAGAAGCTCTGCCAGTGTAAAATGTGACCTCATGCAGTTGCACATTTGTCGTCCTAACCCCGTTAAAGATATTAGGGCATTTCTAACCGATCCCCATTTGGGCCGTAAGGGAGGATAGTTTCAGTTTTCCTCCCTTACGGCGCACCGAACCGATCCCTTAAACCGAATAGTGGAGTAAAATTTATCCTCCAGCACCAAAAATCCCCCAATCCTAAATATGCTCACTCCCGCTGCGCCCGAGTAAAAGTGGCGGCCTATCTTTCTCCCACTCTCGCGTGCCTTGTCTCCCGCCGCCGCAACCACCATGCCCCACCGCCGCCACCGATGACCCTCCCTCCGGACGAAATGGATAGCATGGACCCTTTCCTTGCTTCACCGGCCACCGGCGCCGGCTTGTTGCCACCAGAAACCACCCACTCACCGCCACCCGCGCCGAAGAAAAGTTTGGGGATGAAAAAAAAACACCGGGTTCAAGCTCCTCCTCCAACAGTGGCAAAATGGCCAGGTTGGCGTCCGCCTCTCTGGCAATGGCCCGCCGCCCTCCCGACGCTCCTGCCGGAGCCAAACGAGCAAAAAAACAACGGCGATGCCGGCGGCCCTCGTTGAGGTGGCCGTGAAGAAGATGAAGAAGGCCACAATGACGCCTCGTCCAAGGCCAGCGCCTCGTGCAGTTGCTTCGGCGGGACCTACAATCACTGGTTCGGCACAGGCGACGGCCACAGCCTGCAACAAGTGTCGTGGCCGCCAAGTGCTTGATGAAATGCCTACAAGGTAAAAAGAACTTCAACATTCCGGCCGATCATAATTGTTGGTAGCCGATGGTGATGTAGTTTCCTTGTTTTGTTGTTGTAGCGGTTTTCCTTTTGATGGTGGGGGGTGTTTTCTTAGTGTCTTTGGAGTCCTTGGCCACGATTGGACTTAATGAGCTCAACTACGCCTCTGACTCCATTTGGCATCATCCGGAGATGGCCCAAGACATGGAGTAAGAGGATGTGACCGAAAAAGGAAGAGGTGGCCAAGGAAGAGGAGGCAAATCCTAAGCGGCGCTCTAAGCGCCCGCTACAGCTTTAACGGTACAGGGCGCACACCCCCCGCTCCGCCATGGGCCAGCCCATTTCTCATTTTTTTTCCTTTTGTAAAAGTCTGCAAAAAATGGTGCTATGTTGGATTCGAACCCGCGCCTTCGAGCTTCGGTGCAAGACATGCCAACCACGCCAACCACTCCAACTGCTGTGATAATGTACTGCTTCTTCTTCTGTTATCCCTTTTTTCCTTTTCTTTTTTTCCTTTTTCTAATTCAATGCAAAAAAGTTCACGGAATATTATGAACATTTTTCAAATTCTATGAACTTTTTCTAATCGGATGAACAGTTTTTTAAATGGATGAACTTTTTTCAACTTTGATGCACTTTTTTTATAATAGGATGAACTTTTACTAAAATCCGTGAAATTCTTTTTTAAAAAATTGATGAATATTTTTTCAATCTGGTGAACTTTTTTTCATATTTGATGAACATTTTTTAGGTCGGTGAACTTTTAAAAAATTCGATGAACTTTTCTTTAAGTCGGTGAATTTTTTTCAAATTTGATGAACTTTTTTTTACGTTCGTGAACTTTTTTTCAAAACCGACGAACTTTTTTTCGAAATCGTTGAACTTTTTTTAATCCATGAACTTGTTTTATTCGTGATTCTTTATAAAACCTGTGAACTTTCAAAAATATTTCACATTGTTGTTCAAAAGAAATCATGTTTTTCTAAATGTTTTTAAATAATCCAAAAATCTACGTGGCTGCAGCGTTTTGTTCTCAAGCTTTATCGCGCTGAAATTTTTAATACTGCGGGGTGGCTCGAGTGGTTGGCTAACCATTTACTGGCGGTAAGTGACGCGTGTTCGATTCCACAGCAGCGCCATATATTTTTGGTATTTTTACGGGCTATTGCATTGGACTGCTGCGTGTTCCTGGGCCGGGCCCATAACAGGAGCAGCGTGGGCGCCAGAAGGTCAGGCGCCGGTTAGGAGCTCCCGGAAGAGGAGGAGGCCGAGGTTTAGGCTGATGGGCTTTTTGATAGAATATCAGACTGTTGTTATTTCCCGAAAAAGGCCGGTTTTTTCTTGAAGGAAACTGAAAAAGGCTGGAATTAGTTCATTCTGGAAAGGCCGAAGCTAGTCACCCGGGCAGTCCGAGCGGCATGTACAGATGGGCTGTTTGCCTAAAGAAAAACGAGTTCAGGTGGGCTGTGGCAGCCACTGCGCCCGACTCTTATTTATTCTCGACTAAAACCGCTGAAAAAACACCAAAAGAACGTTCAAACGAAAAAAAGCCCACTAATTTGGCACGGCCTGGCCCTTGCCGCAGAGCCGCGCCATCCTCTGCAGCAGCGTCGCGATCTGCCGGTCGTCGCCGTTGTTCCGCGCCACCACCTCCCGCAGCTCCCTCGCACGGCGCCTCGCCGCCACCCGTTCTCTCCCGTTGACAGCCGAGCGCACCGCCCGCGCCACGTCCTCCGCCTTGAACTCCCCGAACCGCTCCTGCTTCACGCGCGCGGCCGCCGCGCCCAGCTCCACCGCCAGGTTGGCGTTCAGCGGCTGGTCGATGTGCAGCGGCAGCGCCACCATCGGCACCCCCGCCGCCATGGACTCCAGCACCGAGCTCCACCCGCAGTGGGTCAGGAACGCGCCGCAGGATCGGTGCGATAGGATGCGCCACTGCGGCGCCCACCCTTCCACCACCAGCCCGCGCGCCGGCTTGAACCCCCGCGGCATGGACCTCGCCGCGCCGCGGGCGTCGTCCTCCGCGTTCGGGAACCGCACCACCCACAGGTAGGGCACCCTGCTGAGCTCCAGCCCGCGCGCCATCTGCGCCATCTGGCGGTCCGACATGAAGTACTCGCTGCCGAAGGAGACGAGCACCACGGAGCCCGGCTCCTTGCCGTCGAGCCACCGCATGATGCGGCCGCCGTCGCGCTTCGCCTCGGAGCCACTGGAGTCTACCAGCAACGGGCCGGTGGGCACGACCTCCTTGCCCACCAGCTGGGACAGGTAGTCCACGTACTTGCGCTCGATGTCGGCGCACGTCTTGATGGCCACGAACCCGGAGGAGCGCTCCAGGCTGAGCGGCAGGCGGTCGCGCTCGGGGATCAGGGCCGTCCCGTCGTCGCGGGAGATGAGCCGCGCCGTGTATTTGGCGTCCTCGTCGGCGCCGCCGAGGCTGATGGTCTCGAACGGGAAGGCGGTGGGGGTCCGTTCATTCTTGAGGCAGTGGACGACGAACGCCTTGGCGGCGGCGCTGAAGGTGTTGAAGTGGACCGCGGGCACGCCGCGCGCCGCGGCCTCGAGCGGCGCCCACGGCTGGAGGAAGTCGTAGACGACAATGTCCGGGCAGAGCTGGTCGAGAAGCGCGCCGAAGCGTGGCGCGGCGAGGTCGCAGGCGCGCTTGAGGGCCGGCATGAGGTGGGCGGGGAGGCCCTTGGTGGTGTGCAGCGCGGGCGGGAGGCCGGGGAGCGCCGGGAGGTGGAGCTCGACGAGCCTGATCCTGTCCGTCTGGTGGTGCGCGAGGGGCGCGAGGTTGGCCGGCGTGGAGACGAGGTGCACGACGACGTCGAGGTGGTCGTCGGGGCTGGCGGCGACAAGGCGCTTGGCCAGCTCGAGGTACGGGTTGATGTGGCCGTGCGCCAGCCACGGGAACATGACCACGCGCATGCACTCGCGCTCGGCCTGCGCCATGGCGATCGGTCGGCGAGTCGGTGACGAGGGAGGCCTGGGAGGATCTACTGATTCGGTTCAGCTGACTAGAAATCTTCTTCGTGCTCTGTGATGTGATCTACTCCGGCCTTCGGGGCGCGTGGATTTATAGACGGCCTGGGTCGGCGATGGCGCTGACCATGGACGCGCGTACGTGCACGGAGCTCAGTGAGCGAGCGACGCGCGCGAGCCGCCCGGAGGTCATGGGCTGCGTCGTCATCGTGTCTGGCGCGCGGAGTCACTTTGCCTTGGCCACGTGCCGCCGGGCGCGCTAGGCGCGTGTCCGGCTTCTTCCATCACGTTCGAGATGGCCGTGTGACTCGATCTAAGACGGGGCACAACTCCATTTTTGTTACAGGAGCATGCTCCAGACATAGGTGCGTAATAAAACTAGAAAGGAAATACACACATACATTGAATGTGTACTACTAATTGTTTGCAAAGTATCATGGCCAAATACCTTTTTATGCAAGCTAAAAAAATGACAAAATCACATGTTTCTACCACATGTACTATTCACAAGAAAAGTACATAATTTTTTACAGCTCACACCAAAATGTTTTTTTTTGCATGGTAATATGTATCTCATCCATATCATAAAGATCAAAGTACATTCTTTTTGTGATGAAATTGCACACACATTTAGTACAAGTCTGGAAGAGCCCGCCTTTGGGGATCTTGTACCCCTTATTGTCGCCACTGCATGGTGGCAAGCCCTATGTCCTTGTCGAGCAGACGCTTGCGCGTCTCCACAAGTTCGGTTGCGACAGCATTGGGGTCCATGCCAATTGCGATGGGCGCGTACAGGCTCTGCACCGTTGTGCGGAGCAATTTCTCCTGGCAGGAGCGAGCAGCCGCCGTCGCACTGGTTCTGGAGCTGGTGGTCAGCACCTCCACGCGAGTGGAGAGGTGTGCAACATCGCAGGAGATGCCGCAATTGCCCGCGAGCCAGACTCTCCACGACGTGGTGGGTGTCTTGTCGTACACTTGGGTTTGACGGGCGCTTACCCTGCTGGCTGCTGGCTGCGGCCAGCCAGCCCGGGCGAGAAGCCGCGCCTAGCCGTCCTCCATTGGGGGGAGCTGGCTGGAGGGCCAGCCAACTTGAGGGACTTGAGCCGTCCTGATGTTTTGAAATGTTAACTTGTTTCCTTGAGCCTACCCGGAGGTCATCCCCCCGACAACTTGAGCACTTGTATTTCGCAGATTATATGAATACCAACAGGATGTAGGGTTTTATGCTAACATGGCGGCTCGGACCTGTATATAAAATCAGTTGTGTCCTTATTTCCTTGTGTAACTTTGATAGTGGATTGACTAGCCGTTTAGCCCCTGGCCGAACGCACAAATACAGGATATCCTAGATCCCCGGTGTCCGGAGAATGCACTCCGACACAAGCCATGACCGGAGAAGCGGTCCCCACATCAGAGGCCATTCCCGCGGTTGGACGATGAGTTTGAACCCAGTGGTTTTTTTTCATCCCTAAAGTTTTCTTCGGCGCCGGCGGCTGCACGTGGGTGATTTCCAGCAGCGACAAGCCAGTGTCAGTGGCCGGCGGGGTGTGGGAAGGGACCGGGCTATCCATTCCAGCCAGAGAGACGGTCATCGATGGAGGCGGCGGGGCATGGTGGCTGCAGCGGCGGGAGACAGGGCGACGGGATGGTGGGAGAAAGAGAGGCCACCACTACATATTACTCAGCCGCGGCGGGAGTGAGCATATTTAGGGGGATTAGGAGAGATTTTGGACGGTGGAGGATAAATTTTACTCCTTTATAGATTTTAGTACTTCGGCTAGGTATGCCGTAAGGGAGGAAAACCAAAATTATACTCCCTTACGGTCTAATGTATGGATCATAGTTTCATAATTCTTTCAAACATGAAGAACGAACATTCTGCAAGCTATGTTTTTTCAGCGCGTGGAGTATAGCAATTAATTTTATTTTTAGTCAGTAGTTTATGTATGAAGTGAGATGAGATTAGGGACGATCGATTCAGATGTCGACAGACACAAAGGCTTAGAATGGTCGCCGAGGTTAGATAAACATGAGACTGCTTGTAAATAGACAATCCGGCTGTCAACCAATTAGTTGGCTCACTACAAGATATAGGGCACCAGAGCCTTGATGCTCGCTGGGAACTCCTCGAACTTGGATTCGTACCATCTCCGGGTGGCGAAGCTTCGGCCGACGAGGTAGGCTGCCGTGCCGGAGGCCATGGCGAGCGCATAAACCGTCTGCGAGATCATCGCGAACCCGAAGAATCCGGTGATCTCGAAGAGGTAGTGCGGGCAGGTGACGAACTCGAAGAGCCCTCCTTTGGGGATCTTGTACCCTTTATCATCGTCACCTCCCTTCCTGAGTTGCGAGAGGAGGTAGTGGTGGTAGAAGTTGCCGGCGATGCCAACGGCAAAGAGGAGCACACCTGGGTAGAGGAGGTTGGTTGAAGGGTCAGGTAGTTCGACGGCGAGGTGCTGCGCGTAGATCATGGTGATGGCGCTGAGCAGGTAGCTGGAGGAGATGGTGAGCGCGGTGTTGAGTGGCATGTTTCCACTGTACCGGTGGATGAAGAGTACCTTGTAAAAGAGCAAGTTAAGTAGCGGTCCAACTTATTTTGGAATCGAACAATATTCGATTTGTTTTCAATAAACCTATAAAAATTGGATATCATCAAATTATTGTGAAGGTTTTTTAGTCTATTTTCAGGTTTCAACTACCATTGAAAACACAGATATTTCTCTTCCTTGATTTTGCTTCCCATTTTTCAGTCAAATGAGAGAAAATATTCAACTCCAATTCAACTAAAGTTTGACGAAATAAGTTTGGATTTTGTTTAAATTTGGCTCAAATTAATGCGCCACCACAATAGATTGACCTGAATGCACTAAAATTCCTAATTTTCCTGTCAAATTTCAGCGAAGATGTGAACCCCACTTCTATAACATGTCTCGTTTTGGGTTAAAAACACGGTTGAAGTACATGATTTGCAACACTTTTAGCAGCACCTAATTAAAGACCAGTTCTACGTTAGTAGTATATCTTTTTTTCTCGAAAAGATCGAGTGTCTTGAAGAAAGAATTCCAGCGTGAATTTTGAAGCAAGACCTTCTTGAATCATAATATTACCTCGAGGACACGCTTGAGGAAGTGGACGGCGAGCGCGGCGGCGAGGAGCTCCGCGCGCAGCCCTTCCACGGCACCCGGGACGACGAAGGACGCGGCGGCGGCGACTAGAGCCGGCGCGTAGGCCACCAGCATCCCGTCACGGCCCGGAAGCTGCGCGCCACCGGTGCCTCCCTTCTTCTGCTGCTGTCCAGACACGACGTGCCAGAACTTGGAGTAGGCCATGTGCTGGCCGCGGAGCTCCGAGAGGCCCGCGGACGCCAGCGACGCGAACGACACCACCGACATGGCCGTCACGAAGGCCGACGCCGGCGGCGGGTACAGCAGCGACGACGGCCACCACATGTCGCTTTATCGATCGTCCACTTGGCCTTGGTGTAGGAGCTAGCTCTGAACTGGATCGACCCTTGCGTTGCGCATCTCCTTGGTACTCAGGCCGTTGGTTTTACGCTCAGGTACGGTGGTTGCCGACGAGACGTGGCGTCATGGGAGCCTATGGAGTGAGCTGTGATGGAGGATGCATGAGACACAGCACACCACACGCGTGCCTTTGCTGTACCTACCTGAAATGAACGGCGCGAATTAATTCTGCAGGCAGCATGCATATGCACGTACATGCGGCTTAGGCTTGTCCAACGCGGGCGCTTAGAACGAGCGCTAGGATTAGATTCACGGCTAATTAGCAGTTAATTCGTTGAATCCTGATTAGATTTACGGGCGAGACTTTGCCTACGCCCCACGCGTGCGCTCATCCCGTTAAAATCAGGGGATGATTAGATTAAAAAAAACCAGCCATAGAATAAAGTGAAAGTACGGATGGAAGCATGGAGAGGAAACAGATAAGCCGGGTCAAATGAGGCGTCAAGCGCTTGCCTATTTTTCTGCGGACGAGACTTGGCTGCTCACCGCGCGTGCGCCCATCCGTACTCCCACATACTGGCTTGATTTGATTGGAACAAAATAAAGCCCGACCCCACCCCCTTAAAATCAGGGGGGAGATGATTAGATTAAAAGGAAAAAGGAAAAAAAAGATAGCCGTTGGATGAAGCGGGAGTACGGATGGGAGCATGGGGAGGAAGTAGGCAAGCAGGATCCTTTTTCTGCCTGCTCTAAGCGCCTGATTGCTTAATTTACTCCATGAACTTAGCGCTTGCCATTGTAATCCTCGGTGCCGGTGTCAAAACCGGCGGATCTCGGGTAGGGGGTCCCGAACTATGCGTCTAGAATCGATGATAACAGGAGACGGGGGACACGATGTTTACCCAGGTTCGAGCCCTCTCTATGGAGGTAATACCCTACTTCCTGCTTGATTGATCTTGATGAATATGAGTATTACAAGAGTTGATCTACCACGAGATCGTAATGGCTAAACCCTAGAAGTCTAGCCTAGGAATATGATAATGAGTATATATGTTGTCCTTTCCGGACTATCCCCTTCGGTTTATATAGACATCAAGGGGATTTAGGGTTTACATGGAGTCGGCTACATGAGAAGGAATCTTCAGTCGCCAAGCTTGCCTTCCACGCCAAGTAGAGTCCAATCCGGACATGGTGCAGTCTTCGGCCTTCATATCTTCACAGCCCATCAGTCCGGCTCATGGATAACAGGCCGGACGCCCGAGGACCCCTTAGTCCAGGACTCCCTCAGTAGCCCCTGAACCTGGCTTTCAATGACGAGGAGTCCGGCGCGCTGATTATCTTCGGCATTGTAAGGTGGGTTCCCCTTTCTCCGAACTCCAAGATAGTCTTTGAATGCAATGTTATTATCCTGACCTGTTACGCACACCATACACAACCATAGAGAGAATATAATATTTGCACGAATCCAATCTGTTGACAGCTTTTTTCCAACACGACATCGCGTCTGTCCGGTTACAATTTCGAACCATTTTTCTTCTGCCATTCCACGCTTTGAGACGCGGTTGTTATTGGCACATCTTGTCGAAACAGAGATCGTGTCCCTTTATTACGGGATTCTCATCAATGCGGGCATGGGTAACTCAACCATGTCGTTTATACCGCCCTAGGGAACAGGCTGTAACGCCCCGTATGTAACTTGCCATATTTGTATTCCAACTCTTCCCATTTTCGGCTCTAAGTTATGATATTCCCTCGTGGTTGGCTTTTGTCTTCGTTTTGCATTTTGTTCATGTCATGCATTTCATATCATGTCATCATGTGCATCGCATTTGCATACATATTCGTCTCATGCATCCGAGCATTTTCCCCGTTGTCCGTTTTGCATTCCGGCACTCCTACGTCCTCCAGCACCCCCCTTTTGCCTCTTTTCGTGTGCGAGTGTTAAACATTCTCAGATTGGACCGAGACTTGCCAAGCAGCCTTGGTACACCACCAGTAGACCGCCTGTCAAGTTTCGTGCCATTTGGAGTTCGTTTGATACTCCAACGGTTAACCGGTTAACTATAAAGGCCTCGTGTGTGTTGCAGCCCATGTTGGGGAACGTAGTAATTTCAAAAATTTTCCTACACACACGCAAGATCATGGTGATGCATAGCAACAAGAGGGGAGAGTGTGATCTACGTACCCTTGTACATCGACAACGGAAGCGTTTGGTTGATGTAGTCGTACGTCTCCACGGCCCGACCGATCAAGCACCGAAACTACGGCACCTCCGAGTTCTAGCACACGTTCAGCTCGATGACGATCCCCGGACTCCGATCCAGCAAAGTGTCGGGGAAGAGTTCCGTCAGCACGATGGCGTGGTGACGATCTTGATGTACTACTGTCGCAGGGCTTCGCCTAAGCACCGCTACAATATTATCGAGGACTATGGTGG